>NC_057804.1:147192224-147219111 GCF_018294505.1 Triticum aestivum
TCGCCGGAGATCCCCTTCAACGCCGTCGCCGCCTCAGCTCGTCCCCGACCCCGCCGGTGGCCTCTACGGGAGCACTGTGAGCCTAGCTACTCCTCCGACCCTCCCTCTCTCATTCCCGAGCCGTGTAGCCACCGCACGAGGATCACACGCCCGCACCGCCGCGGATCTCGTCGCCGACGTGCTTCCGGCCACCCTCCGGCCACGAGCTGGTGTCCATCTTACTCACCGAGCTCCGCAGCACCTAGCTAGCCACTCCCCGAGCCTCACCGACCCCTCTAGCACCAAGTTCATCTTCGGCCGAACCCCGGTGGCCGCCAAAGTCGTCGCCGGCGCCAACTCCGGCCACCCCGACCCCAACGGACTCCACCAAGAGCTGCGGCTTGTCCTCAGCTCCACTCCGGTGGTCTCCGCGACCCATTTGGTGGCCGAAATGGCAAAAACCACTCCCGCCGCCGCGTCGGGCTCGCCGGTGGCTAAACGCCGGCGCCGCTAGCATTGACTTTGACCATGGGTGGGCCCTGGTTGACTCCCTTGAGTCAATGACAGGTGGGGCCCAGCCCTGTTAATTAAACAGGTTTAGTTTTAATTAAACTTTAATTAAAATAATCACCCTGACATGCGGGACCCACTGTCAGGTTTGACCCTGACGTGTTCCGTTGACCTGCTGACGTCACACTGACGTCAGGCTGACGCAATAATGATTTTCTGGAATTATTCTAATATAGGAAATTCCAGAATATAATTTAAACTTCAAAAATTCATAACTTTTATTCTGTAACTCCAAATCAGACAAATTATATATGAAAAATGATCAGAAAAATCCAATCTATCCATCTGTACTATTTTCATGCATGACTAAACAAGTTAACCTGATGTTTAATGCAGAACAAGAAAAGGCACCTTAAAAGGCCATGTTTGAGTTTGAAATTTGAATCTTTGATTCAAATTGGTTCAAACCCTTCTGGTTTTAGTTGCATTAGCCCAACACACTCATATTGCCATGTTTCATGCATGCATCATATTGTTGCACATTGTTTGGTGATGGTTGTGTATCGGTGTCCCTTGCGACAGGTTCTGTCTCTGAGGAGTATCGTGATTACCCTAACGAAGAACCGTATCAGTGCATCGAACCATCAGGCAAGCAACCAACCATTTGTTCATATCGATACAATCCCATGTTCTCGCTCCTGCTCTCTTTTACTGCATTAAGACAACGCGTTTCAAACTGCTGTGTGTTACGGTAGTTGAACCCATTTCCTCTGCATGACCTGTCATTGCCACAGTAACTAGATGAAACCCACTAGCATGTGTAGGAGTTGATTGAGCCATATGTATGTGTTGTTCCTACCTTGCTATGCCTGCTATGCTTAGAGTCGTGTCAGGTCTGGTTCATCTGGGTGATGGGCTAGAGTGAAATGATTATGTCGGTAATGAGAGTGGTGTGGTGAACACGATTTGGTAAAGGTGTCGATGAGAGGCCATGTAGGAGTACATGGTGGGTTGTTTCATTGAAGCCGACCCTAAGCACTGAGATCTGTATGTGTGATTTAAGTTACAGCTACTACCATGCATTGGGCCCTGAAATATGACCCCGCTCGACTTCTTATTCACCCTAGCTCTCTGTCCAGGAGTTGCAAGTAGTTTCTGGTGTTTGTAGCCTACTGGAGGCCGTGGACAGCGCTGACCGTAGGGGTGGGCTGTGATGCGGTAGGTACGTGGCCGGGTGTACCGAATACCCGTTAGGTATCTCGGGAACCCTGTTCACATCGTTCGGGGCCGTATGGGAAACCTCGGCCGGACTCCCTGCGGATGGAACCTGGATAGGCGATAAACCTGGACTAGAGGCTTAAGTGTTTAGGTAGGTCATGGTCTACACCCACGTCGGCTTTCGCTTGAAGTCTGCCGAGCACATGTCGTGTGCAGACGCTAAGTGGTGGAAACATGTATGAAGAAGTACACCCCTGCAGGGTTATCATGATCTATTCGAATAGCCGCGTCCGCGGTAAAGGACTACTTGGTTGCCTATACAGTTCATAGACAAGTAAATGGAAACTACTAAAAGCCTCAAGATAAGTGTGAGTGCCGAGGATGGCTCTTCCGTAGGAAGACGGAGGTGGATCCTCGGTGGTGTATTGAAGTGGTGAGTAGTGGACTCGTGTGCGAAAACCCATTTCAAGTTGGAGTCTCGTAGGTTAGCCTAGCCAAGAGTCAAAGCTGGCTTGCTGCAATAACTCCACCAACCCTTCTTGATAATATGCATGCATGTAGGATCTGATGTAAGTCTTGCTGAGTACCTTTGTACTCATGTTGCTATAATTTACATTTTACAGAAGACGCTGCAACCCCTTCTGATGGGTTCTACGTAGACGTTGACATCAACGAGTAGGCTAAAGGCCCAGGTGGAGATCCTGAGCTTGTGAAGGACCATGTAGTATAGCTAGGCTTTCCAAGCCTCTTTTATTTTACTAGTTGTCTGTACTCAGACAAGTTACTTCCGCTGCTGGTTTGTATGACTGTATGACTTGAATGCTGGGTCGCGAGACCCGTACCTTTGTGTATGTTATGTATGGCTCCCTGAGCCTTAAATAAAGTACTTGTGTCGTAGAGTCATGTTGTGATGCTTCGTTGTATTTGCACATATCGAGCATATTGTGTGTATGATTGAAATGCTTGGTATGTGTGGGATCTGACTATCTAGTTGTTTATCTTTAGTAGCCTCTCTTACCGGGAAATGTCTCCTAGTGTTAAATCTTGGCCATGGTAGCTTGCTACTGCTCTGGAACACTTAGGCTGGCCGGCATGTGTCCTTCTTCGTTCCTGTGTCTGTCCCTTCGGGGAAATGTCACGCATTGAGTACCGGAGTCCTGTTAGCCCGCTACAGCCCGGTTTACCGGAGTCCTGCTAGCCCAGTGCTACAGCCCGGACCCACTTGCTGATGACCGACACGTTCGAAGCTGGGTCATGGATGCCTGTCCCTGTAAGACTGCGCCACTTTGGGTTTACGACTAGTCATGTCAGCCCGGGCTCCTTATCATATGGATGCTAGCGACACTATCATATACGTGAGCCAAAAGGCGCAAACGGTCCCGGGCAAAGGTAAGGCGACACCCGTGGGGATACCGTGCGTGAGGCCGCAAAGTGATATGAGGTGTTACCGGCTAGATCGATGTGACATCGAGTCGGGGTCCTGACACTTCTCCTCATTTTCTTTTTTCCTTTGAACCCCGGCTCGAGAGCCTCTCAACAATCTCCTCATCATTTTCTTCCTCTGAAAATTTCTGAAATTTTTAGTGACTCAAAATAAAAGTGAACCAAACTCAATAAGATTAATAGCAACTACTCCTACAAGTGCCTAGAGGCTCTATCATGCATCAAAACTACTTTGGACCATATAAATTTGACGTGCAAGCTCAAGAACAAGGTCACCATAGCAGAAAAAATTTGCAATAAATAAATCATTAGAACAAAAACTAACTGGACCATTGGAGGAGTCACATACCAAAGAACAATCCCCCAAAGCAGTTTTGTGAATGGAGCTTTGAGTAAGGAGAACGAAAATGGCAGCTAAATGAGCAAGAACATGGGTTTGAGCTACAGGATGAATTTTTCTGGAGGAAGACGAAGTGGATGGGTGCTGGAATAAGTGGAGGGGGTCCATGTGGGACCCACAAGACAGGGGCACGCCCAGGGGGTAGGGCGCGCCCTCCACCCTTGTGGTCCACTAGTGCAGCCCCCTGGTGCATTCTCAGTGCCAGAAATTCTTAATATTCTAAAAAAATCATACTAAATTTACAGGGTATTTGGAGAACTTTCATTTTCGGGATATTTTTTAGTGCACGGGTAATTCAGAAAACAGACAGAAAAGCGGAACCTGGAGGCTCATATTGGTTCCTACATATTCTACAAAGATCTTTATCGGTCAAACCGCATAACAACATACGTTGTTCCCTTTGTCATCGGTATGTTACTTGCCCGAGATTTGATCATCGATATCTCAATACCTAGTTCAATCTCGTTACGGCAAGTCTCTTTACTCATTCTGTAATGCATCATCCTGTAACTAACTCATTAGTCACATTGCTTGCAAGGCTTATAGTGATGTGCATTACCGAGAGGGCCCAGAGATACCTCTCCGAAACACGGAGTGACAAATCCTAATCTCGATCTATGCCAACCCAACAAACACCATCGGAGACACCTTTAGATCATCTTTATAATCACCCAATTACATTGTGACGTTTGATAGCACACTAAGTGTTCCTCCGGTATTCGGGAGTTGCATAATCTCATAGTCATAGGAACATGCATAAGTTATGGAGAAAGCAATAGCAATAAACTAAACGATCATAATGCTAAGCTAACGATGGGTCAAGTCAATCACATCATTCTGTAATGATGTGATCCCGTTTATCAAATGACAACTCTTTGTCCATGGCTAGGAAACTTAACCATCTTTGATTAACGAGCTAGTCAAGTAGAGGCATACTAGTGACACTCTGTTTGTCTATGTATTCACACATGTACTAAGTTTCCGGTTAATACAATTCTAGCATGAACAATAAACATTTATCATGATATAAGGAAATACAAATAACAACTTTATTATTGCCTCTAGGGCATATTTCCTTCAGTCTCCCACTTGCACTAGAGTCAATAATCTAGATTACATTGTAATGATTCTAACACCCATGGAGTCTTGGTGCTGATCATGTTTTGCTCGTGAGAGAGGCTTAGTCAACGGGTCTGCAACATTCAGATCCCTATGTATGTTGCAAATCTCTATGTCCCCTTCCGACACTTGATGACGGATGGAATTGAAGCGTCTCTTGATGTGCTTTGTTCTCTTGTGAAATCTGGATTCCTTCACCAAGGCAATTGCTCCAGTATTATCACAAAAGATCTTCATTGGACCCGATGCACTAGGTATGACACCTAGATCGAACATGAACTCCTTCATCCAGACTCCTTCATTTGTTGCTTCCGAAGCAGCTATCTATTCCGCGTCACACATAGATCCCGCCACGACGCTTTGTTTAGAACTGCACCAACTGACAGCTCCACCATTCAATATAAACACATATCCAGTTTGTGACTTAGAGTCATCCGGATTAGTGTCAAAGCTTGCATCGACGTAACCATTTACGATGAGCTCTTTGTCACCTCGATAAACGAGAAACATATCCTTAGTCCTTTTTAGGTATTTCAAGATGTTCTTGACCGCTGTCCAGTGATCCACTCCTGGATTACTTTGGTACCTCCCTACTATACTTATAGCAAGGCACACATCAGGGCTGGTACACAGCATTGCATACATGATAGTGTTGGGGAACGTAGCAGAAATTCAAAATTTTCCTACGTGTCACCAAGATCTATCTATGGAGAGACCAGCAACGAGTAGAAAGAGAGTGCATCTACATACCCTTGTAGATCGCTAAGCGGAAGCGTTCAAGTGAACGGGGTTGATGGAGTCGTACTCGTCGTGATTCAGATCACCGATGATCCTAGTGCCGAACGGACGGCACCTCCGCGTTCAACACACGTACAGCTCGACGATGTCTCCCACGCCTTGATCCAGCAAGGAGAGAGGGAGATGTTGAGGAAGACTCCATCCAGCAGCAGCACAACGGCGTGGTGGTGGTGGAGGAGCGTGGCAATCCTGCAGGGCTTCGCCAAGCACCTACGGGAGAGGAGGAGGTGTCACGGGAGGGAGGGAGGCGCCAAGGGCTCAGGTATGGATGCCCTCCCTCCCCTCCACTATATATAGGGGCAGGGGAGAGGGGGGAGGCGCAGCCTTGCGCCTTCCTCCAAGGAAGGGGTGCGGCTAAGAGGGGGGGAGGAGTCCATCCTCCCCAAGGCACCTCGGAGGTGCCTTCCCCTTTTAGGACTCTCCCCTTTTTCCTATATCTTGGCGCATGGGCCTCTAGGGGCTGGTGCCCTTGGCCCATGTAGGCCAAGGCGCACCCCCTACAGCCCATGTGGCCCCCCGGGGCAGGTGGCCCCACCCGGTGGGCCCCCGGGACCCTTCCGGTGGTCCCGGTACAATACCGATGACCCCGAAACTTGTCCCGATGGCCGAAACAGGACTTCCTATATATAAATCTTTACCTCCGGACCATTCCGGAACTCCTCGTGATGTCCGGGATCTCATCCGGGACTCCAAACAACATTCGGTAACCACATACAAACTTCCTTTATAACCCTAGCGTCATCGAACCTTAAGTGTGTAGACCCTACGGGTTCGGGAGACATGTAGTCATGACCAAGACGTTCTCCGGTCAATAACCAACAGCGGGATCTGGATACCCATGTTGGCTCCCACATGTTCCACGATGATCTCATCGGATGAACCACGATGTCAAGGACTTAATCAATCCCGTATTCAATTCCCTTTGTCTATCGGTATGTTACTTGCCCGAGACTCGATCGTCGGTATCCAATACCTTGTTCAATCTCGTTACCGGCAAGTCACTTTACTCGTTCCGTAACACATCATCCCGTGATCAACTCCTTGGTCACATTGCGCATATGATGATGTCCTACCGAGTGGGCCCAGAGATACCTCTCCGTTTACACGGAGTGACAAATCCCAGTCTCGATCCGCATAAAACAATAGATACTTTCGGAGATACCTGTAGTGCACCTTTATAGTCACCCAGTTACGTTGTGACGTTTGATACCCCCAAAGCACTCCTACGGTATCCAGGAGTTACACGCTCTCATGGTCGAAGGAAGAGATACTTGACATTGGCAAAGCTCTAGCAAATGAACTACACGATCTTTTGTGCTAGTCTTAGGATTGGGTCTTGTCCATCACATCATTCTCCTAATGATGTGATCCCGTTATCAACGACATCCAATGTCCATAGCCAGGAAACCATGACTATCTGTTGATCACAATGAGCTAGTCAACTAGAGGCTCACTAGGGACATATTGTGGTCTATGTATTCACACGTGTATTACGATTTCCGGATAATACAGTTATAGCATGAATAAAAGACAATTATCATGAACAAGGAAATATAATAATAATACTTTTATTATTGCCTCTAGGGCATATTTCCAACAAACACTTCTTGAAATTTTGTAAGGGATCATCTTATTTACTACCGTCGTCCTAAGTAAACAAGATGCATAATCATAATAAACATCACATGCAATCAAATAGTGACATGATATGGCCAATATCATTTTGCTCCTTTTGATCTTCATCTTCGGGGCTCCATGATCATCATCGTCACCGGCATGACACCATGATCTCCATCATCATGATCTCCATCATCGTGTCTTCATGAAGTTGTCACGCCAACGACTACTTCTACTTCTATGGCTAACGCGTTTAGCAATAAAGTAAAGTAAGTTACATGGCGTTCTTCAATGACACGCAGGTCATACAATAAATTAAGACAACTCCTATGGCTCCTGCCGGTTGTCATACTCATCGACATGCAAGTCGTGAATCCTATTACAAGAACATGATCAATCTCATACATCACATATATCATTCATCACATCCTTTTGGCCATATCACATCACATAGCATACCCTGCAAAAACAAGTTAGACGTCCTCTAATTGTTGTTTGCATGTTTTATGTGGCTGCTATGGGTTTCTAGCAAGAACGTTTCTTACCTACGCAAAACCACAACGTGATATGCCAATTGCTATTTACCCTTCATAAGGACCCTTTTCATCGAATCCGTTCCGACTAAAGTGGGAGAGACTGGCACCCGCTAGCCACCTTATGCACCAAGTGCATGTCAATCGGTGGAACCTGTCTCACGTAAGAGTACGTGTAAGGTCGGTCCAGGCCGCTTCATCCCACAATACCGTCGAAACAAGATTGGACTAGTAACGGTAAGCATATTGAACAACATCAACGCCCACAACTACTTTGTGTTCTACTCGTGCAAAGAATCTACGCAATAGACCTAGCTCATGATGCCACTGTTGGGGAACGTAGCAGAAATTCAAAATTTTCCTACGTGTCACCAAGATCTATCTATGGAGAAACCAGCAACGAGGGGAAGGAGAGTGCATCTACATACCCTTGTAGATCGCTAAGCGGAAGCGTTCAAGAGAACGGGGTTGAAGGAGTCGTACTCGTCGTGATCCAAATCACCGGAGATCCTAGTGCCGAACGGACGGCACCTCCGCGTTCAACACACGTACAGTCCGGTGACGTCTCCCACGCCTTGATCAAGCAAGGAGAGAGGGAGAGGTTGGGGAAGACTCCGTCCAGCAGCAGCACGACGGCGTGGTGGTGGTGGAGGAGCGTGGCAATCCTGCAGGGCTTCGCCAAGCACCACGGGAGAGGAGAACTTGTGAGAGGGGGAGGGCTGCGCCAGAACTTCGTGTATAGCTCCCATGCGCCTCCCCACTATATATAGGGGTGGAGGGGCTGGTTTCTTGCCCTCCAAGTCCATTGGGGCGTTGGCCAAGGTGGGAGGAAAGAAATCTCATTATTTCCTTCCCCACCGATTGTTATCCCCCCTTTTTAGGGATCTTGATCTTATCCCTTCGGGATATGATCTTATTCCTTCTAAGGGGGGATCTTGGTGCGCCTTGACCAGGGGTGTGGGGCCTTTCCCCCACTACCCACGTCCATGTGGGTCCCCCCATGCAGGTGGGCCCCACTCCGGAACCTTCTAGAACCTTCCCGGTACAATACCGAAAAATCCCGAACATTTTCCGGTGGCCAAAATAGGACTTCCCATATATAAATCTTTACCTCCGGACCATTTCGGAACTCCTCGTGACGTCCGGGATCTCATCCGGGACTCCGAACAACATTCGGTAACCACATACAAACTTCCTTTATAACCCTAGCGTCATCGAACCTTAAGTGTGTAGACCCTACGGGTTCGGGAGACATGTAGACATGACCGAGACGTTCTCCGGTCAATAACCAACAGCGGGATCTGGATACCCATGATGGCTCCCACATGTTCCACGATGATCTCATCGGATGAACCACGATGTCAAGGACTTAATCAATCCCGTATTCAATTCCCTTTGTCTATCGGTATGTTACTTGCCCGAGATTCGATCGTCGGTATCCAATACCTTGTTCAATCTCATTACCGGCAAGTCACTTTACTCTTTCCGTAACACATCATCCCGTGATCAACTCCTTGGTCACATTGCGCATATGATGATGTCCTACCGAGTGGGCCCAGAGATACCTCTCCGTTTACACGGAGTGACAAATCCCAGTCTCGATCCGCATAAAACAATAGATACTTTCGGAGATACCTGTAGTGCACCTTTATAGTCACCCAGTTACGTTGTGACGTTTGATACACCCAAAGCACTCCTACGGTATCCAGGAGTTACACGCTCTCATGGTCGAAGGAAGAGATACTTGACATTGGCAAAGCTCTAGCAAATGAACTACACGATCTTTTGTGCTAGTCTTAGGATTGGGTCTTGTCCATCACATCATTCTCCTAATGATGTGATCCCGTTATCAACGACATCCAATGTCCATAGCCAGGAAACCATGACTATCTGTTGATCACAACGAGCTAATCAACTAGAGGCTCACTAGGGACATATTGTGGTCTATGTATTCACACGTGTATTACGATTTCCGGATAATACGGTTATAGCATGAATAAAAGACAATTATCATGAACAAGGAAATATAATAATAACACTTTTATTATTGCCTCTAGGGCATATTTCCAACAGTCTCCCACTTGCACTAGAGTCAATAATCCAGTTCACATTGCCATGTGATTAACACTCACAGGTCACATCGCCATGTGACTAATACCCAAGAGTTTACTAGAGTCAGTAGTCTAGTTCACATCACTATGTGATTAACACTCAATGAGTTTTATGTTTGATCATGTTGCTTGTGAGAGAGGTTTTAGTCAACGGGTCTGAACCTTTCAGATCCGTGTGTGCTTTATAAATCTCTATGTCATCTCCTAGATGCAGCTACCATGCTCTATTTGGAGCTATTCCAAATAACTGTTCTACTTGGAGCTATTCTAAATTATTGCTCCATTATATGTATCCGGTCTCTCTACTCAGAGCTATCCGGATAGGTGTCAAGCTTGCATCGACATAACCCTTTACGACGAACTCTTTTACCACCTCCATAATTGAGAAAATTCCTTAGTCCACTAGTTACTAAGGATAACTTTGACCGCTATCCTGTGAGCCATTCTTGGATCACTCTTGTACCCCTTGACTGACTCATGGCAAGGCACACTTCAGGTGCGGTACACAGCATAGCATAATGAAGAGCCTACGTCTTAAGCATAGGGGACGACCTCCGTCCTTTCTCTCTATTCTGCCGTGGTCGAGCTTTAAGTCTTAACTTCGTACCTTACAACTCAGGCAAGAACTCCTTCTTTGACTGGTCCATCTTGAACACCTTCAAGATCATGTCAAGGTATGTGCTCATTTGAAAGTATTATTAAGCATTTTGATCTATCCTTATAGATCTTGATGCTCAATGTTCAAGTAGCTTAATCCAGGCTTTCTATTGAAAAACATCTTTCAAATAACCCTATATGCTTTACAGAAAATTCTACATCATTTCTGATCATCAATATGTCAACAACATATACTTATCAGAAATTCTATAGTGCTCCCACTCACTTCTTTGGAAATACAAGTTTCTCATAAACTTTGTATAAACCCAAAATCTTTGATCATCTCATCAAAGCGTACATTCCAACTCCGAGATGCTTACTCCAGTCCATTGAAGGATCGCTGGAGCTAGCATACCTTTTAGCATCCTTAGGATTGACAAAAACTTTCTGATTGTATTACATACAACCTTTCCTTACGAAAATTGGTAAGGAAACTTGTTTTGATATCCATCTGCCAGATTTCATAAATGCGGCTAGTGCTAACATGAATCCGACGGACTTAAGCATCGCTACGGATGAGAAAATCTCATCGTAGTCAACTCCTTGAACTTGTGAAAAACTCTTCGCCACAAGTCGTGCTTCATAGATGGTGACATTACCATCCACGTCCGTCTTCTTCTTAAAAGATCCATTTATCTCAATGGCTTGCCGATCATCGGGCAAGTCCACCAAAGTCCATGCTTTGTTCTGATACATGAATCCTATCTCGGATTTCATGGTTTCTAACCATTTGTCGGAATTTGGGCCCACCATTGCTTCTCCATAGCTCGTAGGTTCATTGTTGTCTAGCAACATGACCTTCAAGACAGGATCACCGTACCACTCTGAAGTAGTACGCATCCTTGTCATCCTACGAGGTTCGGTAGTGACTTCATCCGAAGCTTCATGATCACTATCATAAGCTTCCACTTCAATTGGTGTAGGTGCCACAGGAACAACTTCCTGTGTTCTGCCACACACTAGTTGAAGAGACGGTTCAATAACCTCATCAAGTTTCCACCATCCTCCCACTCAACTCTTTCGAGAGAAACCTTTCCTCGAGAAAGGACCCGATTCAAGAAACAATCCCTTATTGCTTTAGGATCTGAGACAAGAGGTATACCCAACTGTTTTGGGTGTCCTATGAAGATGCATTTTATCCGCTTTGGGTTCGAGCTTATCAACCTGAAACTTTTTCACATAAGCGTCGCAGCCCCAAACCTTTAAGAAACGACAACTTAGGTTTCTTTAAACCATAATTCATACGGTGTCATCTCAACGGAATTACGTGGTGCCCTATTTAAAGTGAATGTGGTTGTCTCTAATGCCTAACCCATGAACGATAGTGGTAATTCGATAAGAGACATCATGGTACGCACCATATCCAATAGGGTGCAACTATGATGTTCGGACACACCATCATACTATGGTGTTACAGGCGGTATTAATTGTGAAACAATTTCCACAATGTCTTAATTGTGTGCCAAAACTCGTACCTCAGATATTCATCTCTATGATCATATCATAGACATTTTATCCTCTTGTCACAATGATCTTCTACTTCACTCTGAAATTATTTGAACCATTCAATAATTCAGACTTGTGTTTCATCAAGTAAATATTCTCAACATCTACTCGAATCATCTGTGAAGTAAGAACATAACGATATTCACTGCATGCCTCAGCACTCATTGGACTGCACACATCAAAATGTGTTACTTCCAACAAGTTGCTATCTTGTTCCATCTTACTGAAAACGAGGCTTTTCAGTCATCTTGCCCATGTGGTATGATTTGCATATCTCAAGTGATTCAAAATCAAGTGAGTCCAAACGTTCCATCTGCATGGAGTTTCTTCATGCGTATACACCAATAGACATGGTTCGCATGTCTCAAACTTTTCTAAAACGAGTGAGTCCAAAGATCCATCAACATGGAGCTTCTTCATGCGTTTTATACCATTATGACTTACATGGCAGTGCCACAAGTAAGTGGTACTATCATTACTATCTTATATATTTTGGCATGAAAATGTGTATCACTACGATCGAGATTCAATAAACCATTTATTTAGGTGCAAGACCATCGAAGGTATTATTCAAATAAATAGAGTAACCATTATTCTCCTTAAATGAATAACCGTATTGCGATAGACATAATCCAATCATGTCTATGCTCAACGCAAACACCAATCTCGGTGGTAGAGGGAGCGTGCGATGCTTGATCACATCAACCTTGGAAACACTTCCAACACATATCGTCAGCTCCCTTTAGCTAGTCTCCTTTTATTTCGTAGCCTTTTTTTATTTCGAGTTACTAACACTTAGCAACTGAACCGGTATCTTAATACCCTGGTGCTACTAGGAGTACTAGTAAAGTACACATTAACATAATGTATATCCAATATACTTCTATCGACCTTGCCAGCCTTCTCATCCACCAAGTATCTAGGGTAATCTTGCTCCAGTGGTTGTTCCCCTTATTACAGAAGCACTTAGTCTCGGGTTTGGGTTTAACCTCGGGTTTCTTCATTAGAGCAGCAGCTGATTTGCCGTTTCATGAAGTATCCCTTCTTGCCCTTGCCCTTCTTGAAACTAGTGGTTTTACTAACCATCAACGATTGATGCTCCCTTTTGATTTCTACTTTCGCAGAGTCAAACATCGCGAATATCTCAAGGATCATCATATATGTCCTTGATATATTATAGTTCATCACGAAGCTCTAGCAGCTTGGTGGTAATGACTTCGGAGGAACTATCACTATTTCATCTGGAAGATCAACTCCCACTTGATTCAAGTGATTGTTGCACTCAGACAATCTGAGCACAAGCTCAACAATTGAGCTTCTCTCCTTAGTTTGCAGGCTAAGAAAATCGTCGGAGGTCTTATACCTCTTGACGTGGGCACGAGCCTGAAATCCCAATTTCAGCCCTCGAAACATCTCATATGTTCCGTGACGTTTCGAAAACGTCTTTGGTGCCTCTACTTAAACCATTTAACTGAACTATCACGTAGTTATCAAAACGTGTATGTTCGATGTTCGAAACATCCACAAACGATGTTTGGGGTTCAGCACACTAAGCGGTGCATTAAGGACATAAGCTTTCTACTGATCGCATAATCGCTACTGTCAACTTTCAACTATATTTTCTCTAGGAACATATCTAAAACAGTAGAACTAAAGCGCGAGCTACGACATAATTTGCAAAAAGGTCTTTTGACTATGTTCAAGATAATTAAGTTCATCTTATGAACTCCCACTCAGATAGACATCCCTCTGGTCATCTAAGTGATTACATGATCCGAGTCAACTAGGCCGTGTCCGATCATCACGTGAGACGGACTAGTCATCATCGGTGAACATCTTCGTGTTGATCGTATCTGCTATACGACTCATGCTCGACCTTTCGGTCTCCGTGTTCCGAGGCCTTGTCTGTACATGCTAGGCTCGTCAAGTTAACCCTAAGTGTTTTCGCTGTGTAAAACTGTCTTACACCCGTTGTATGTGAACGTAAGAATCCATCACACCCGATCATCACGTGGTGCTTAGAAGCGACGAACTGTAGCAACGGTGCACAGTTAGGGGAGAACACTTCTTGAAATTGTTGTAAGGGATCATCTTATTTACTACCGTCGTTCTAAGCAAACAAGATGCATAAACATGATAAACATCACATGCAATCAAATAGAGTAGTGACATGATATGGCCAATATCATATAGCTCCTTTGATCTTCATCTTCGGGGCTCCATGATCATCTTGTCACCGGCATGACACCATGATCTCCATCATCATGATCTCCATCATCGTGTCTTCATGAAGTTGTCACGCCAACGACTACTTCTACTTCTATGACTAACGCGTTTAGCAATAAAGTAAAGTAGTTTACATGGCGTTCTTCAATGACACGCAGGTCATACAATAAATAAAGACAACTCCTATGGCTCCTGCCGGTTGTCATACTCATCGACATGCAAGTCGTGAATCCTATTACAAGAACATGATCTATCTCATACATCACATATATCATTCATCACATCCTTTTGGCCATATCACATCACATAGCATACCCTGCAAAAACAAGTTAGACGTCCTCTAATTGTTGTTTGCATGTTTTACGTGGCTGCTATGGGTTTCTAGCAAGAACGTTTCTTACCTACGCAAAACCACAACGTGATATGCCAATTGCTATTTACCCTTCATAAGGACCCTTTTCATCGAATCCGTTCCGACTAAAGTGGGAGAGACTGGCACCCGCTAGCCACCTTATGCACCAAGTGCATGTCAATCGGTGGAACCTGTCTCACGTAAGAGTACGTGTAAGGTCGGTCCGGGCCGCTTCATCCCACAATACCGCCGAAACAAGATTGGACTAGTAACGGTAAGCATATTGAACAACATCAACGCCCACAACTACTTTGTGTTCTACTCGTGCAAAGAATCTACGCAATAGACCTAGCTCATGATGCCACTGTTGGGGAACGTAGCAGAAATTCAAAATTTTCCTACGTGTCACCAAGATCTATCTATGGAGAGACCAGCAACGAGTAGAAAGAGAGTGCATCTACATACCCTTGTAGATCGCTAAGCGGAAGCGTTCAAGTGAACGGGGTTGATGGAGTCGTACTCGTCGTGATTCAGATCACCGATGATCCTAGTGCCGAACGGACGGCACCTCCGCGTTCAACACACGTACAGCTCGACGATGTCTCCCACGCCTTGATCCAGCAAGGAGAGAGGGAGAGGTTGAGGAAGACTCCATCCAGCAGCAGCACAACAGCGTGGTGGTGGTGGAGGAGCGTGGCAATCCTGCAGGGCTTCGCCAAGCACCTACGGGAGAGGAGGAGGTGTCACGGGAGGGAGGGAGGCGCCAAGGGCTCAGGTATGGATGCCCTCCCTCCCCTCCACTATATATAGGGGCAGGGGAGAGGGGGGAGGCGCAGCCTTGCCCCTTCCTCCAAGGAAGGGGTGCGGCTAAGAGGGGGGGGAGGAGTCCATCCTCCCCAAGGCACCTCGGAGGTGCCTTCCCCTTTTAGGACTCTCCCCTTTTTCCTATATCTTGGCGCATGGGCCTCTAGGGGCTGGTGCCCTTGGCCCATGTAGGCCAAGGCGCACCCCCTACAGCCCATGTGGCCCCCCGGGGCAGGTGGCCCCACCCGGTGGGCCCCCAGGACCCTTTCGGTGGTCCCGGTACAATACCGATGACCCCGAAACTTGTCCCGATGGCCGAAACAGGACTTCCTATATATAAATCTTTACCTCCGGACCATTCCGGAACTCCTCGTGACGTCCGGGATCTCATCCGGGACTCCAAACAACATTCGGTAACCACATACAAACTTCCTTTATAACCCTAGCGTCATCGAACCTTAAGTGTGTAGACCCTACGGGTTCGGGAGACATGTAGTCATGACCAAGACGTTCTCCGGTCAATAACCAACAGCGGGATCTGGATACCCATGTTGGCTCCCACATGTTCCACGATGATCTCATCGGATGAACCACGATGTCAAGGACTTAATCAATCCCGTATTCAATTCCCTTTGTCTATCGGTATGTTACTTGCCCGAGACTCGATCGTCGGTATCCAATACCTTGTTCAATCTCGTTACCGGCAAGTCACTTTACTCGTTCCGTAACACATCATCCCGTGATCAACTCCTTGGTCACATTGCGCATATGATGATGTCCTACCGAGTGGGCCCAGAGATACCTCTCCGTTTACACGGAGTGACAAATCCCAGTCTCGATCCGCATAAAACAATAGATACTTTCGGAGATACCTGTAGTGCACCTTTATAGTCACCCAGTTACGTTGTGACGTTTGATACACCCAAAGCACTCCTACGGTATCTAGGAGTTACACGCTCTCATGGTCGAAGGAAGAGATACTTGACATTGGCAAAGCTCTAGCAAATGAACTACATGATCTTTTGTGCTAGTCTTAGGATTGGGTCTTGTCCATCACATCATTCTCCTAATGATGTGATCCCGTTATCAACGACATCCAATGTCCATAGCCAGGAAACCATGACTATTTGTTGATCACAACGAGCTAGTCAACTAGAGGCTCACTAGGGACATATTGTGGTCTATGTATTCACACGTGTATTACAATTTCCGGATAATACAGTTATAGCATGAATAAAAGACAATTATCATGAACAAGGAAATATAATAATAACACTTTTATTATTGCCTCTAGGGCATATTTCCAACAGATAGAACCTATGGCTGAAGCATAGGGAATGACTTTCATTTTCTCTCTATCTTCTGTAGTGGTCGGGCATTGAGTCTCACTCAACTTCACACCTTGTAACACAGGCAAGAACCTTTTCTTTGACTGGTCCATTTTGAACTTCTTCAAAATCTTATCAAGGTATGTGCTTTGTGAAAGTCCAATTAAGCGTCTTGATCTATATCTATAGATCTTGATGCCTAATATATAAGCAGCTTCACCGAGGTCTTTCATTGAAAAACTTTTATTCAAGTATCCTTTTATGCTATCCAGAAATTCTATATCATTTCCAATCAACAATATGTCATCCACATATAATATTAGAAATGCTACAGAGCTCCCACTCACTTTCTTGTAAATACATGCTTCTCCAAGTCTGTATAAAACCATATGCTTTGATCACACTATCAAAACGTTTATTCCAACTCCTAGAGGCTTGCACGTGTCCATAAATGGATCACTAGAGCTTGCACACTTTGTTAGCATCCTTTGGATCGACCAAACCTTCTGGTTGCATCATATACAACTCTTCTTCCAGAAATCCATTCAGGAATGCAGTTTTGACATCCATTTGCCAAATTTCATAATCATAAAATGCGGCAATTGCTAACATGATTCAGACAGACTTAAGCATCGCTACGGGTGAGAAAGTCTCATGTAGTCAACTCCCTGAACTTATCGAAAACCTTTCGCAACAAGTGGAGCTTTGTAGATAGTAACATTACCGTCGGTGTCAGTCTTCTTCTTGAAGATCCATTTATTCTCGATGGCTTGCTGATCATCGGGCAAGTCAACCAAAGTTCACACTTTGTTCTCATACATGGATCCCATCTCAGATTTCATGGCCTCAAGCCATTTCGCAGAATCTGGGCTCATCATCGCTTCCTCATAGTTCATAGGTCCGTTATGGTCTAGTAACATAACGTCCTGAACAGGATTACCATACCACTCTGGTGCGGATCTTACTATGGTTGACCTACGAGGTTTGGTAGTAACTTTATCAGAAGTTTCATGATCATCATCATTAACTTCCTCACTTACTGGTGTAGGAATCACTGGAACTGATTTCTGTGATAAACTACCTTCCAATAAGGGAGTAGGTACAATTACCTCGTCAAGTTCTACTTTTCTCCCACTCACTTCTTTCGAGAGAAACTCCTTCTCTAGAAAGGATCCATTCTTAGCAACGAATATCTTGCCTTCAGATTTGTGATAGAAGGTGTACCCAACAGTCTCCTTTGGGTACCCTATGAAGACACATTTCTCTGATTTGGGTTCGAGCTTATCAGGTTGAAGCTTTTTCACATAAGCATCACAACCCCAAACTTTAAGAAATGACAACTTGGGTTTCTTGCCAAACCACAATTCATAAGGTGTCGTCTCGACGGATTTAGATGGTGCCCTATTTAACCTGAATGCAGCTGTCTCTAAAGCATAACCCCAAAATGATAGCGGTAAATCAGTGAGAGACATCATAGATCGCACCATATCAAGTAAAGTACGATTACGACGTTCAGACACACCATTACACTATGGTGTTCCGGGTGGCGTGAGTTGCGAAACTATTCCGCATTGTTTCAAATGAAGACCAAACTCGTAACTCAAATATTCTCCTCCACAATCAAATCACATAATGTCACATCCCTAGTTCCGACAATGTCTAGTGCATGCATTAGAGTGTTACATCATGTTTAAATTTCATTTAAACCTGAGATGGGGATTGACTAAGCCCTAACACCAAATGAATTCAACTAGGGTCAAAATAAAACCTTTTTTCATTGAACTCAAAATGTCCTCTAAAAATGTTCAACATTTCTGGGTTGAGGTGGAAGCATCTACCAAAAATGGTTTATATTTTTGCAGGGCATATTTGGTCACTGAATTAAACCATATTGTATTTGACTTTGGGCATTTAAATACTATAAATAATTTAAATGTTCAAATAAATGTTGGAAATTGTTAGGGGTCACTGAAATAATTCAGAAAGCACCCATAACTATTTCTAGGATTTTATAAAATGATTTGATATTTTAAATCAATCAAAATCAAACTGCAGAAAATAGAAAAGATAAAACATAACAGAATTATAAAAGAGAGAGAGAAAGATCCGTACCTGGGCCACTTACCTGTAGCCGGCCCAGCTCCCCCACCTGGCGGCCCAGCCCACCTCCTCCCCCTTGTCTTCTTCCTCCCCTCGCACCGAAGCAGCTCGGTGGCGAGCGCCGATGCCGCCTCGGCCACCTCCTGCTTCCACCGAGGCGTTCCCGAGCCTCCCCCTCACGCCACGCACTTCCCCTCGCCCCCTGCACCTCCCCTCTCTTCCCCTGGACCCCGTTCTCTCCTCTGCTTTCCTCCCTGCACGCGCCCGAGCGGAGCTCGTCGTCGCCGACGCCGTTCGCCGTAGCCACCGTGCTCCTCGCTGCCACCCGAAGTACCCAGGGGATCCGCCTCGACCACTTCTTCCTCCTCGCCGAGAAGCGCACCGCGGGAGCCCCTGCAACGTCGCCACCGCCGGCTTCTTCAACCTCGGGACCGCCGGCCATCTTCGTCAAATTCGTCGGCTCGGGTGCCTCCCCGAGCTCCCCGAGGCCACCGTCGCAACCCCTGTGAGCTACTCTTCCATTCCCCCTCCTCCTCGCGCTCGTTCCCGTACCCTAGCCGCCTTTCCGCCGGACCCGAGAGCTCGCCGCCGCCGTGCCTCGTCACCACCGTGGCTGGAGCCGTTGCAGCTCGAAGCTGAGCACACCACCGCACTCAACACGTCTCCAGGAGCCCGTAGCCGCCACTAGCTTCCCCTCCCGTGCCCCCGAACACCAACCCCGACCTCGCCCGAGCTCCGGCCGCCGCCTCGCTCGCCGCCGTTGCTGATTCCGGCCACCCCCGCACCTTCCGTTGGTCCCCCTAGATGCGCACGGGCGCGGGCTACCTCCTGGTGCCCTTGGCGCATCGATCCGATGCCCCTAGCGCAAGTCCGGCGTGCCCCGCCGTGTCCTGTGGTCGCCGCCGGCTGGTCTCCGGTGACGCCGACGTGGCGCACTTACTTAGTCGCTAATGACCATGCTAAACACCCCCACAGACACTGACAGTGGGCCCCGTAGCGGGTCAAAGCCCGAGTCAACGCGGGATTAGCCCCTGTGCCACTGACGTGTGGACCCCACACGTCAGGTTTGACCCTGACCGGCCCGGTTGACCCTGCTGACGTCACTGTGACGTGGTGCTGACGCCATAATCATTTCTGGATTTAATTTAACTCTGAAATTCCAGAAAATGCCTAAAACTTCAATAAATCATAGAAAATTAACCGTAACTCCAAATTAAATAAATTATATATGAAAAATTATCAGAAAAATTCAAGGAATCCATCTGTACCATTTTCATGCATGTTAGAACAACTTATCACTACTGTTTAGGGCAAATGAAGTGAATGACATTTAAATAACCACATACGGAGTTTGAATTTGAATCTTGTATTCAAACCAACTTCATTTAATCTGGTTTTAGGTGCATTAGCCCAAAACACATTCATATTGCCATGTCATAGCATGCATCATATTGTGCATTGCATTGATTGTGTCTTTTCTGTATTTGCCGGTATTTGTCCCCTCTCGATAGACGTGTACCGATGATGTGATCGTTGACACTGATGAAGACTCAATGTTATCTTCAGAAGTGCCAGGCAAGCAAAACCCCCTTGTTCATTCCGATACAATCCTACTCTCTCGCTCCTGCTCTCTTTTACTGCATTAGGACAACATCGATTCATCTGTTACTTGCTGCGGTAGCTGAACCCCTTTATCCTTTGCATGACCTGTCATTCCACAGTAAATAGATGAAACCCACTAGCATGAGTAGGAGTTGTTTGAGCCCTGTTGTGCCTACTCATTCATGTTTGTTTGTCATGCCTGCTACTGCTTAGAGTTGAGTCAGGTCTGATTCATCGGGGATGAATCAGAGGTGTGTGAACATGTCCTACTGTGTGTGAGCTAAGTGTGTGAACACGATTTGGTAAAGGTAGCGGTGAGAGGCCATGTAGGAGTACATGGTGGGTTGTCTCATTGTAGCCGTCCTCAGGAACTGAGTTCTGTGTTTGTGATCCATGATTCAGCTACTACCATACATTGGGCCCTGAAATATGACCCCGCTCGACTTCTTATTCACCCTTGTCCTCTGTCCAGGAGTTGCAAGTAGTTTCTGGTGTTTGTAGTATGCTGGAGGCCGTGGACAGCGCTGACCGTAGGGGTGGGCTGTGATGCGGTAGGCACGTGGCACGGTGTACCGGATGCCCGTTTGGTATCTCGGGAACCCTGTTCACATCGTTTGGGGCTGTGAGCGAAACTCCGGCCGGATCTCCTCATGGATGGAACCCGAATAGGCGATAAACCTGGACTAGAGACTTGAGTGTTTAGGTAGGTCGTGGTCTACACCCACGTTGGCTTTCGCTTGAAGTCTGCCGAGCACATGTCGTGTGCAGACGCTAAGTGGTGGAAACATGTATGAAGAAGTACACCCCTGCAGGGTTAACATCATCTATTCGAATAGCCGTGTCCGCGGAAAAGGACTTCTGGGTTGCTTATATCAGTTCATAGACAAGTGGAAGTGGATACTCTAAAATACGCAAGATAAGCGTGAGTGCTATGGATGGCGTTCTCGTAGGGAGACGGGAGCGGATCCATAGTGGTGTATTGATATGGTGAATATGTGGACTCGTGTGCGCCACCTCAAAAGAGTTACTCGCAGTCGTAGTTCAGGATAGCCACCGAGTCAAAGCTGGCTTGCTGCAGTTAAACCCCACGATCCCCTTTGTTGATAAGGATGCATATGTAGATAGTTCTGATGTAAGTCTTGCTGGGTACATTTGTACTCACGTTTGCCTATTTTATGTTTTTGCAGAGAGACTTCGGTCTCGCTAGTAGTTTCACGTGGACTTCGACGTTTAGCTTGATACCTCAGCTACGATCTTGTGCCCTCGGCAGGATCTGGTAGATAGTCAGGCTTCTCAGCCTTTTTCAGTTATAGATGTCTGTACTCAGACATGATAGCTTCCGCTTGTGCTTTGACTTGTATGCTCTGATTGTTGGGTCATGAGACCCATGGTTGTAATATCTCGCTCCTCGGAGCCTATTGAATAGATTACTTGAGTCATAGAGTCATGTTGTGATGCCATGTTGTATTTGCACATATCGAGCATATTGTGTGTATGTTATTGAAATGCTTGGTATGTGTGGGATCTGACCATCTAGTTGTTTATCTTTAGTAGCCTCTCTTACGGGGAAATGTCTCCTAGTGTTTCCACCGAGCCATGGTAGCTTGCTACTGCTCCGGAACACTTAGGCTGGCCGGCATGTGTCCTTCTTCGTTCCTGTGTCTGTCCCTTCGGGGAAATGTCACGCGGTGAATACCGGAGTCCTGTTAGCCGCTACAGCCCGGTTCACCGGAGTCCTGCTAGCCCAGTGCTACAGCCTGGATTCACTCGCTGATGACCGACACGTTCGATGCTGGGTCATGGATGCCTGTCCCTGTAAGTCTGTGCCGCTTTGGGTTTACGACTAGCCATGTCAGCCCGGGCTCCTTATCATATGGATGCTAGTGACACTGTCATATACGTGTGCCAAAAGGCGCAAACGGTCCCGGGCAAAGGTAAGGCGACACCCGTGGGAATACCGTGCGTGAGGCCGCAAAGTGATATGAGGTGTTACATGCTAGATCGATGTGGCATTGAGTCGGGGTCCTGACAGCGTTGGTATCAGAGCTTGACTGCCTGTAGGATTACCAAGCCAAACTGGTCAAAGTTGAGTCTAGAAATTCTTTAGTTATATAAGGGAATTGATTGTGGGATGGAACGTAAGGCTCTTTTTACTCCTTATACCTCATGGCCTTCTGATCTGAGTCATCATCTTCTCTTCTACGGGGATTAAGAACTAGGCTTTCTCTTCTTTCTATCAGGATCACGTGTTACTAATCCGTAGACTTATAAGATTGTTGGATTTAAGCTTGAGTTCAGTTTCTACTACTTCCGTATGTTAATTGTTGATCTCGAAACCTTGATATTGTGCTTCTGAGTGGTTATGCCACCATTTTTGTGAATGTCTCAAATCTTTTCTGAGCATTTACAGCCGTTATGCTGTCCGAGTCATCCCAGGTTTCTAAGTAGTCTGATGCATTTGCAAATCCTTTTCCTCTGGTTTCAATGTCTTTTAGGCCAGGTTAATCACACAAATTGTTGAGTTGAGGTACTCTACTGCCTCGACCTTTATGTTGGAGTTATTATTATGACCCTAGGTGTATTAGGGAGTCACCTAGTAATCTAGCAATGTTTTGTGATCCCCAGTGTGATGATTCTGGCTTTTATTCTCAAAAGCATCCCGTGATGCCACTTAGTAGTAGGTATTCTATTCCTTGGGCTTTGAACCCGAGATTCACTCTACTTACCTCATGTTGATAGTGTTTGCTAGTTCCTTCAGGATATTAGTAACTTTGCGATAGTCCTCGAGGTCCGTGGTATTTCCTTCTTCCAAATACTATGAACCTCTTATGGCAGATGTTTATTGGATCAAAAGATCACAATTAGAGTACTCTTGAGGAGTTCTCCATTCATAAATTGTGACTCTGCCAGTTCTACCTTTCTGCATGGGTTATCCGGAAGAAATATGTTGAACTTGGTTCGACATACTAATCTATGCATCCACAACTCAGAAAGTTATATGTTCCTTTGAGTTGTTCTCTTTAGTTGCATTCTGGCCCTCGTCTATCAATTGATAGTCAAGAGTATGCGTGCGTTCGTTCATCGATGCCTATGACTCTTGTGGTCTGTCAAGCCATTCCATTCTGGAATGACTTGGAGAAACAAACTCCAGTACCTCTTCCATATCTAGGATTGGGTCAAAGCAATTGTGCTCCGCAGATCAAATGCCAGCCCAGTTTTTGGTTCTGTTCTACCTTGGAGTATTACCCCCTTTATGTCAGAATTGTCATGAGAACTGCACCAACTCTCATGAATTTTGACGTAGTGATACTTCTCACCATCAATACTCATTCCTCGGTTCCGTGTGGTTATAACCGGAATGTCGACAAGTGAATCGTGATGTGTGAAATCAATACGCCTAGCAACCTCATTGCTGGGTAGTTAAAGGACAATAATTTCATTCTTAGTGTGTTGGTTATTGAATCATCATTCTAAGATTGATCGTGCTACCTAGTCCTTATTTCTGGTTCACTCCTCGATCGATGAGTTAGGATTATCTCAAATCCTTGCTCTATCGATCATGTCGTCTTGCCCTGAAAAGCAAGATTGTTCTCGAGCTTAGTAACATATCGGTGGTTCGTGATTTTCCGAAGATCTTCTCGGAAATACTACCAGGTCGTCACCTGACCGTTATGTTGAGCCCGTGATCAAGTTGGTTTCTTATGAACCACCTTCTTTCCAAGAATCGGTGTTAGATATCCCTGAGCTAGTTGGTTAAGCTGGACAACAACTTGGAGAGTTGGAAGATAAAAACTTGTCTGACTTAGTTCGTTCCAAAGGGATATTCTTGTGTAGTGTGTGTTGAAGAAAGATGATATCTTCATCGATTGGTCCCTGTGATCAGTTGCTGGACCTATTGTCTTATCAATCCCTTGATTTGAGTGTGGGCTATCGTCAAATCAAATCAGTACCAACGATGCTCGTAATGTTGTCTTACTCGTGGTTGATCCCTCGAGCATACACCCTTACATCTTTGGTCTGACCAATGCTATCACTTGTTCACTTAACTATGGAATTCCTTTTAAAAGGAAACCCGGATGAATTGTTGTTGAGCCCATTGACAACATCCTTATTCCCTCCATGATTTTGTTGAACATTAAGTTAGTGTTGGAAGCTTTTGAAAGCATTTCTTCATGCTAGTTCATGGAGCAAATGTTCGGATGTAAGAAGTGACTTCCTCCAGTCCATGTGCATTTGATGCAAGTTGCCGCCGTGGATTCGAGAAAGTCAATGTTGTTTCCTTTGGAATCATCCCAAATCAGCCACGCATACGTGCGAAGTATTCTGTGGTTCGGAGACTTGCAACCTCCATTCTATATGGGTCCCTAGCACACCAAGCCACTGATTGATTTGTTCAAGATTAATAAGTTTTAAGTGCTAGTCCCGAAGGTACCAGACGGATTTGTACAAAACTTCGATATCCTCGCTGATGGTTCCCAACCAGAACTCGGTAGTGTTTTATTATAAGACTACTTTGTGGTCATGCTTGTCTGGGACAACGTGTTCACTTGTTTGTAGCAGAACCAGCTCATGTTTTGGAGCTTGCTATCGTAGTTCATTCCCCGAGAATCTCGCAACGTCTTCTCGTCGATTTGTGTTGCAAACTTCCGTTATTCTTCCTAGCCTCGATGAGTCTGGAATATCCTGACACCAACCAGATCTGAATCTCAGGCAGATATGATGGTTGGCATATTTCCCAAGAATTATAATATTGGTCGCGCGATAACCGGTAAAGTGGATGTCGTGGCCAACACACCCAGCCGGAAGACCTGTTATTATAATATCTTGATTGATAAAGTTGGCCACCTCCCCATAGGGATTTCGTAGGATTACTCCCTAGTTGCCCCTATGGATTTCTGTGTTCCGAAGTCCGACCTTTTTACTTGATGTCCTAGATATCAAACCATATCTATGGGTGGGTTACACTAGCACATTAAGGAGAACACTAGAAGCGGAGTGCTAAATGTCTCTCGGTCGATCATCCAGATTTTTATTTCCTTGGCCTCGCTAAGGTGAAATCTGAGAAGGTGTTATCTTCCTTTGCATCTGCATCATCCATCATTAGCCATCATGGTAGCAAGTTGTGTTGCCAGGACCCTTGACACGGATGTTGGTAAAACCTTGATGAATATGGAAATGCTCAAGTTCTTGAGAGCACGCACAAGCGTTACGTGTTATCATCGGCTCTAACTGGGATTACTCTCAGTTTCCTCGGCAATGCTATGATCTTTTCAAACAGTGAATTCACTCTCTATTGTTGGGTTCTTCCCCAGTTACTGGAATCATTCCCTGCATTTGCATTTTGTTCCCAGCTTGCACCGCCAATGTGCCATTCTACCATGGGTCTCTTCCATTTCCGGTGATAAGCAAATTCATCCATTGCGTTGTCTTCAACAAGGTAACCCACATCATCCAAGTCCGAGTATGCCATTCTACCGACCCCCTCCAAACGATCGCTCGAGAATTGCCTTAGGCTGGTTTAAAGAGTTTCAATGATCTCTGAATCAGAAGTAATTCTTTTTTCCACTTAAGGGGATATCTCTACGAGTCACCTTCCCTAAGGTGTATCGTTATGGTATCATGGCAACTCAACTCCTCACTACGTTGACAATCGATTACCACCTTCTTAAGCGTGAAATTGTTGTCTACCTAGTGAACCTTCGTCATCCGCTTCTTTCCACCCCTCTTGATGTGTATCTCGTGTCTCAACCCGAGAGATGGTCCTATGTCTCATTTCATGAGTTGTTCGATCTTCGAGGAGATCGACCCTTCTAGAGTCTCCTTCTCTCTAGGTCATGTTGGCAGGATTTCTCAGAGCAAGACTTCAAGACAATAATGGTGAATGAATCAACGTTCAATTGAAGTGCACCCTGGATCGTGAAGATTATACTAGTCTGCGTTACCCCTTCACCTTACCCTACGCTTGAATCTCGAGACGAGATTCTTGTTTAGTGGGGGTGAGTTGTCACATCCCTAGTTCCGACAATGTCTAGTGCATGCATTAGAGTGTTACATCATGTTTAAATTTCATTTAAACCTGAGATGGGGATTGACTAAGCCCTAACACCAAATGAATTCAACTAGGGTCAAAATAAAACCTTTTTTTCATTGAACTCAAAATGTCCTCTAAAAATGTTCAACATTTCTGGGTTGAGGTGGAAGCATCTACCAAAAATGGTTTATATTTTTGCAGGGCATATTTGGTCACTGAATTAAACCATATTGTATTTGACTTTGGGCATTTAAATACTATAAATAATTTAAATGTTCAAATAAATGTTGGAAATTGTTAGGGGTCACTGAAATAATTCAGAAAGCACCCATAACTGTTTCCAGGATTTTATAAAATGATTTGATATTTTAAATCAATCAAAATCAAACTGCAGAAAATAGAAAAGATAAAACAGAACAGAATTATAAAAGAGAGAGAGAAAGATCCGTACCTGGGCCACTTACCTGTAGCCGGCCCAGCTCCCCCACCTGGCGGCCCAGCCCACCTCCTCCCCCTTGTCTTCTTCCTCCCCTCGCACCGAAGCAGCTCGGTG
>NC_057804.1:147831742-147842726 GCF_018294505.1 Triticum aestivum
GAGGGAGGTTGCAATGGCGGCGCCGGCCAGTGGCGGCGCGATAAGTGGCGGCGGGGAAGCGGCTAGGCGCGAGAATGGGGGGAAGCGGCGGCTGACGGCTGCGGGGATCCCGAGGGGGAGGTTAGGGTAGGTTTAGGCCCAAAATTAGAAAGGGGAGGGGCTATATATAGCAGTTTTAGCTAGGGTTGGTGGATTTAGATGGTTTTCGGACCCTCGGATCACGAACCAATGGTCCGGATCGGAGGGGGCTTAGGTGAGGGGTTGGTGGGTTGTGTAGAAGAGTTGGGCTGAGAGGAGAGAAGAGAAGACATCCCGGCAACGGTTTCCGGATACCGAAAACGTCCGACTTATAGACCGGCTATATTGCGGGTGTAGGTTTAACGGTTGGGCTAACAAATGGACTCCGAATGCGACGAAACTTGGCAGGCGGTCTGCCTACACTATAATAAGACCGCACGACAAGTTGCAACCCATTCCGAGAACATTCTTATGCCACTTATAAAATAATATTTCGGAGGTGCCGCGGGCGCGTGCGAGTGTGTCTGGCTCAGAATGGACAACGGAGAGAACCGGTGGAACCCGAACGGATGCAAAGTTTGAAAAACATGCGGATGAAATGCAGATGATGACATGGCAAAATGCAACACGCAAGCAAATAACATGGCAACGACGGCGAATAACTGGCGGACACCTGGCGCATCGAATCCGGGGTGTTACAAGGGCGCTCGTTCGGCCGGCATTGCCTTCGTGTCATGTGGCGCCACGGTGATGGTGGCGAACATGCGAGGAGCCACGATTGGAGAGCATGCCGCCATGAGCGTGGCGACGTGATGAGAGGAGACCGGCGCAGCAAATGCTGCGGTTGAGAGGCGCTCAACGGAGATGGAGCGCACAGCGCCACCAAAGCGGAACGAGAGGAGCGTGGCCACCAGAGTGTTGTCGACCATGAAGTCCGCTTTGTGGACGAAGAAGATGATTTTGGTTGGCGAAGCCGAGGTAAGTGGCATTATGAAAGCTTTGGATGAGAACAGATCGAGGATGTTGCGTGCAAAGTCCACGCCGGGCGAGGGGAAGAACCCGAGCTGGGAATGCATCAGCGTGGCCGAAGCGGTCGCCCATCTGCGATTCTTTCTCCCCAGTAGACAGTTGATCATCTCCTTTAAAACATAGAACCCATGCAATGCAATATTTGTGCAATCCAATAGAAGAAGGCACGAAAAATCTGAATTTCCTTGTATATGGATGAAATTTGTTCTACTCCAGGGCACGAAGCCACCAGATAGGTAAATGATGGACCAGACCACCTGGCCCATATTATCTATTGATGGACCACACCACTTGGCCCACATAATCAAATATTACAGACATCAAAATTTGTCTCCTTTTTGTGGCATCTGTGTTTCTTGGAGGCCCATAGTTTTTCTTTATTCCCTACATCTAAAAAAATAACATAAAGTGTGCATATTTTTCAAAACCTACCTTGATCAACCACTAGTTTAAGAGTTAGTATGTAACACAAAATCTGTGCCATGTTAGAAATCAACAAGTAATAAGCTAAAATAGATCCAAAAGTCATGGAAACTCTACTACATCGAAAGAAGTACTTCAAAATTAGGGGCTCTACAGTAAGATGATAATTCATCACACACAGCTCACAGGAAAAGAAATAAGGTAGAGTTAGAGATGGAAACCTAATCCATGATGCAGAGGACTCTGTCTAATGGTCTCGGCTACACTAGACGCTCGTGTCTCATGTAATAAATCTTGAGAAATGCGTGCATGTACCTTATATTTTTGGATGGGATTAGTATTAGAGTACTGCAGGGTGCCTTCTCTTCAAGGTACTCCCTCCGTTCCATATTAATTGTCGCACTAGATCAGCGACAACTAATATGGAACAAAGGGAGTAACATTTTTCAGACAATAAACGGTAAACCTTTCTTACAAATTAATCAATAAAAGCTACAGATTAGGATTGCAAGCGGTTTAGAAGAACACTACGGGGAGAAACTGTTGCTCAATGGATAGAATTGAAGTGGTTGATATAATATCTCTTACTGATTGCAAGGAGAGTGTGTGTCTTGGAAACTGAGTGCAAAAAGGGTCTTCTCTGTCAGGGAGCTATATTTGCAACTCAAAGCAACTGACCTAGTTGGATACAGAGGTACATGGAAGATCAAAATGCCCTTGAAAATCAAGATCTTTCTGTGCCTTTTCATTAGGAATAGTGTTTTGACAAATCTACTCAAAAGAGGGTGCACTGGCCACAATCAATGCTAATTCTGTGGTCATGCAAAGACAAAATCATTTGTCCCTTGACTTTAATCTTGCCAAGTTCACCTGGAGAGTGGTCTTTAGTGCTCTTAATTTGGTTGGACCTCCTGAAGATTTCAGGGCTTAATTAGTGCTCTGTGGACCCTGTGTTCCTCCTGGCCAACGCAAACTAGCTCTAGTGGGGGGCTGCTTTCTGTTGGACCATTTGGAAGACCAGAGATTCGACATATTTTGATAAAAAATACCCGATGATCATGCAATAGTCGCCCCTCTTGTGTTTCAATCTGTACATTTCGTTTGTTTTGCATAAAAAGTTTGCTCTACCATGGTGTAGTGGCACTGTGGCCAAAACTACTATGTTTTGCATGCTGCTCGTTTGTTCTGAACCAGGGACCCGCATGGTTACCTGGTTTTGCTTTCAGTTTCTAGTTCCAGTTTGATGTTTGCTCACTATGGTTTCTCTAATGAAAATCGATGAGGAGGCTTGTTGTTTAAAAAAATGAATCAATACGTTGGACAAGCCTTTGATTCTTACCCCGAGGTGTCCACTCGGTAAGAAAGAGTCAAACCACCTGATCATTCCAGGTTGGCATGCATGTGTTTTCTAGCATGAAGTCGGCATGCATGTACGTGGAACAAGATAAAAAGGCACTAGAAATCCACCCAGGAAATAAAGGACAAAACATCGTGTAGTACAGCCCTGAGTGATGCAAGTTATGCGAAGGCAGCAATTCTGGTGCGTGCATAGACATACCGTACGTGACAAATGGCGTATTACATACGTAGCCTCTGTCTGTTGGACTTAGTCTGGCCTTGTCTCCATCGACCGGCTCACACTGAGTCAATTTTTTCCTTAGGATAGTATATAGGACGTGCTGTGCTGTGGACTGGACATCTATTTTTCCTATCTCTTTTCCTAAGATTTATGGGCAGGTGCACACGGGAGGCAGTAGCAGGTGATTTTCCTGCATTTAGACTCGCGACTACTGATGTAAGTGCACTATTGCAGTGGTGACTTAGCCAATGCTTCTTGAAATAAACAACAAGACAAATTGCTTGGCCTCGCCTATATAAATAGCTCGTCACTAAATGGCACGCAACCGCAGATAGATAGGCAGGCGCACAAACAATCGTAGTACTACAAGTTATTGACGAGATGGACGCCGGCGGCGATGCTACCGAGAGCAAGGAGCATTTTGTCCTAGTGCACGGTGCCGGCCACGGCGCCTGGTGCTGGTTCAGGCTCCTTCCCCTGTTCCGGGGCTCCGGCCACCGCGTCTCCTGCGTCGACCTTGCTGGGGCAGCCGGCAGCCGCGTCGACCCCTGCTCTGTCCGGTCGTTCGACGAGTACACCGCGCCGCTCGTCGGCCTCCTGTCCGCGCTGCCAGACGGCGAAAAGGTGACGACAGTAACCGTGTACCCACACCCCCTTCTTGTAATTGGATGCTTGCATGCATGCACTAGTTTTTCTTTTTCTTTTTTTTTTGGTTACTGCACTACTCTTTCAGTCTCAGGGGAACAAAATATAGCTTCAAACTACATTCTTCTAAGAACTACCCACTCTGTAAGCTTTTATAAGACGTTTTATGATCACACTTATTTTCCATTGCTCTTTATTAGAAAATCACTTTCTATGACTTCCAACAGACTGATGAGCCGCACAATGGCCTAGTGTAACTTACCTAAAAAAACCTTTATAACAAGGCCACTTGCCAATTATGTCGAAATAAGAATTGTGTATCTTATGGAAATCATGATAGATGAAAAAAAATGTGGTTTTTGCGGGATAAAAGCGTATAGTATACTGAGAATCAAAGAAATTTACTCACAATAACAAGGAAATCTCGTGTTACAGATTGATACTAGCACAGTAACAAAACTAATGGTAGCATATTGATTTCCTCAGGTGATTTTGGTTGGGCACAGCGCAGGAGGGCTAAGTGTGACCCATGCAATGCATTTATTCAGCGACAGGATTAAGCAGGCAATCTTCATAGCAGCAACCATGCTCCCGTTTGGCTACCAAACGGAACAAGACATCAAAGATGTGACTGCTTGAACTCTCTTATCATAAGCTCATTTAAACTCTTATTATGTCCGGTTACAGTAGCAGCTACCATCAGTTCTTCCTTTCAAGAATTTCAGCTGAAATTTAACAGGGCGTACCTGATTTATCCGAGCTCGGGGACGTGTATGACCTAGCATTTGGTCTTGGAATGGATCACCCACCAACGCGTGTAGCACTGCAGCCAGAGTTCCAGCGCATGATCCTGTCCCAGCAAAGCCCCCGAGAGGTTGGTTAACGAAATTGCAACGTTGAATCATCCGCCGATGTGTTATACGCCATGGTCGTGGCACTGTAACTATAAGATGTTTGTTCAGAACTCTGCGCTTGCCTCCATTCTACTCCGTCCATGGCCTGCCGCCTTGAGCGCAGCCAGGTTTGGGAGAGGCGGCGGGGACAGCAGCACAATCGACCAGGTGTTGCGCGTGTACATAACAACGGCAAAGGATTGCATGGTGAAGCCAGAGCAGCAGGAGGCGATGATCCGTCGGTGGCCACCGAGCAAGGTTGTGGCCATGGACACCGACCACAGCCCCTTCTTCTCCGCACCGGAGCGTCTCTTTCAGCTCATCGTCAAGTTACTGTGACCACTTGTACACCATGCATGCATGGTCTGGGTGACGCCTAGCTGCTCCTGCTCTTGTATTCTCCACTTCTCCAGTCTTCACTGTGTGATGTTACTTGCATGCCAATTAAGTTATCAACAAGGCTATGTTAAAGTTCCAGATGTACCACGCGTGAATATATCATGGTCTAAAACCAGCAATTAACACCGCAAAACATCCTCCGATAAGTTAGCACGTCCATAAGGGCCAAATGCCAAACACGATGCAGGGAGGAGAGAAACCAGCTGGTCCACGCGCTATATCCTGCCATTTTACATGCAAGATATGCAGAGAGCACCTGGCATGCATCCATTTATAGTAGACCTCAATGGACGACCTGCTTGGTTTTGACATTTGGAACTGGCGCACAAATGCAGTTGTCCCGGTGATTGGTACAGAGGTAATGATGCACTCAATAGGCAGATGCTGAACGGGCATGGCAGGGGAGCATTTGGTGCTTGTTCATGGGGAAGGGCATGGAGGGTGGTGCTGGTTCAAGCTCCGGTGGCTCCTTGAGGGCTCCGGCTACCAAGTGACCTGCATAGACCTTGCCGGAGGCGGCGTAGACCCAACCGACCCCAACACTGTACGGTCATTCGAGCAGTATGACAAGCCGCTCCTGCGCCTCATCTCCGCCTTGCCAGAGGGTGAGAAGGTAGGATCCTGCAGTATTGCTGCTAATTTATAAACTACTTATGGCCACAAAGTGCTGAAGGTAGTTTGTTGCTTTGTTGTGAAGCTGCTTAGGGACATTGTGTCCAAAATGATGAAGAGTTATAGGCGATTCGGTTTACCTTTTGAAACTCATTTTGATCGAATTTCAGGTGATTCTCATTGGGCATGGCAGTGGAGGGCTGAGTGTGATTCACGCAATGCATGAATTCGTTGACAGAATTAAGCAAGCAATATTTGTGGCAGCTGCTATGCTGCCATTTGGACTTCAGACTGATGAAGATAAGAAAGATGTATGTTTTGTTCCTTAAAAAATGTTTTCAGGCTGCACTTTATTTTGTCATGACGCATGAGCCACCTACCAAGTGCTGAGAATGTGTCCTAACTAACAAACATATACATACGACAAAACTGAAATCCTTAGTACATATATAACTCAAACAGACATGGTAAAGACCAGGATAAATACGATGGGCAATGTTAACCAGGCACTTGGAATATTTCCTGAGAATTTCAGTTTGTTCTCGTTGTCGTCATTTGCATGATAGAAATGAAATAACAGGTTCAACAATTCTTGGAAAAATTTATAGAACAAATTCCACGTGTTGAAATTATTGAATAAGCTCTGTTGCAAATTTATTGCATATCTGGAAGCTTCCTTTCATGGTTATATACTGACTATGTCCGACTAATGACAGTTTCTGTATATTAATGTGTAACAGGGCTTACCAAGTTTGCCTGAGAATGAGACCGAGTTGACATTCGGTGCAGGAGCAGATGATCCTCCAACTACTGTCGCCTTGAGATTAGAATTCCAGCGTGATCGACTATCACAACAAAGCCCTGAGGAGGTACTATATGCATGAGCCAATGTGCTCATGAAATCCACATCTTTATCAAATTGTACAGATTCTATAATCTGAGCCCAGTATTATAAAATTTATTATAGCTATTTCCTGACAAGATATTGCTATCATTTCCCATGCATGTGTCTTGAACAACCTTCTCAAGAACTAAACATCATACACAATTAAGAGGTAACCAATGGTCCGAATTTTACTTACACATGTTTTATGAAAAAATCTTGTTCAGGAGTCAATACTGGCTTCAATGCTGATGCGCCCATGGCCTGCAAGTGCTATTGGTACTGCAAGCTTTGAAGGAGCTGATGAGAGATTGAATCGAATAAAGCGGGTTTTCATAAAGACACAGCGTGACCACATGCTGGACCCTCAGCAGCAAGATTCCATGATCAAGAAGTGGCCACCCAGCGAGGTTTTGGTCATAGATACAGACCACAGCCCCTTCTTCTCTGCACCAGAACAGCTCTTTAACCTAATAGTCAAATCTCTATGATGCAAATATGCAAATTACTGAACTCTCTATAGTGGGTTTGTTCAAATTCTTGTAACATGACATATACTAAGTATCCGAGTTAGGATAACATCTTTGTGAAGCATGTTTCTCAGGGAATCTTCAAGACAAATGGATAAATGGTTTAAGGGTGTAAGTAAAGCTGGTTTAGGGTAAACATTACCATTCACTTTGTAAGCAAGTAACTCAAATCAGGCCTACGTAATTCCCATTTTAGATAAGTCTACGTGTTATTCCAAAAGAAAAAGGAAAAGAAAAGGACCGAGTCAAAGGTGCTGAAGTGTATATATGGATTGCCTAGCCCTTTCCATCATTTCGGACTTTTGGTTCCGCTGCCTAGACATGAAGCTTAACATGGTATCAGAGCCTAAGGTCTTGAGTTCAAGTCCTGGCTTTCGCAGTTAATCCAAAAATTGCTACTGCCCCCCTCTATGTCCATGTATAGGCCTCTTGAGCCATACCTCTGAGTCTATTCACATATTGACTTCCCGCGTCACACGTAAGAGGAAGTGTTGAAGTGTATATGTGGATTGCCTAGCCCTTTCCATCAGTTCGGACTTTTGGTTGCGTTCAGTCTTTATCTTTTCTCAGGAACCAGCATTAGCCGCTGATATACAAGCCAACCAAGCAGAATGTTTTACCTTAACTAAGCTTTGCAGTAACACTTTAATTGCTGGATCAGATAACTCATCAGAAGTTACTCTTCAATGGCCACTAGAGCACAGCCTCCTTGCCCCAGCTCACACACAGTGCCTCCTCCCTTTGCTGTAAAATGACAGCATCAACTCCATCTTGTGCCTTTTCCCCTTGCTGACCACGACTTCTGGTGCCTCACAAAACGAGATGACAAACTCAGCTATCCAACACGGAGAATTTGCTTCATATAATTCACGATGGGAAATTAGGAATGCAGTCTCACATCATATAAACTGTGGAAAATCGTGGAAAAATTTCATTGAAACTCATGGCGTTCGCATCTCACACTGTTAATCATGGAAAATTTGTTGACGCCTAGGAATAGAACCTATCCAGCAAATCGAACACAGCAACTCGACCACGCATTCGATCGAACAGGTGCCGTGCTACTGCCCTACACCACGGACAGCCCCTATCTTCAGCATGGTATAACTGCTCACCTGGCATGGAACACCTCCCTGGCGTCGTAGAGGAAGGCGCTATTGTCGAACGTGGAGGTCTGCGGCGGCGGGTGGCGGCGGCGGCCTCGTCGACGGCAGCAGTTACTACATGCAGCGGCGCCGCTCCACCATTCAGTGTTACTCTGCCGCTCTAATGTGAGACCACCGTGCGGGTCCCGCACCCTGACCGCTTAAACACACTTGGACGCTGACGGGTGGGCCTCACGTGGCAGGAACGGAAACACACCGCGAAGCTTTGGCTAATCCAACCCACAGAGACGGCGCGCATGGCGACCGCGGCGGCGGCGGCGTCGCTCCGGTACTTCCCCTCTTCCATCAGGAACCGCAGCTATCCCGGAACTATCGGCGGCGGCGCTGTGGTCACGTTTTCTCCACGGCGGGGCCGCTGTGCGACGGCGGCCGTGGCCGCGCCTTCGCGGGAGGCGGAGCCGGCCTCCTCGCTCGGGGACCTCACCCGCGTAGACTTCCCCATCCTGGACCAGGTCTCCCCTGCTCATCTCCGGCTCGTCTCGTTGTTTGGTTGTTCGTGCCATTCCAGTCCAATTTTGAATTTGATTAGTGAAATAGTATTTACAGTCGCGCATCTAATTATGTTTTTTCCCGATAAATTATCGGATCGTTCTTGATTGCGGCGCGTCTAGATACTCCTGATTACAACATGTATGTAGTCCTGCTTTTGCTGCTGCCTGGAAATATTTCCATTTGTTCGTAAGAGAGTCTATGCTTCACCGTACGGAGTTCCAACTGTTGTTCAAGGCAGTGTGTACGCAATTGGAGCGAGGGGCCATGGAGGTTTATTCCCAACATGGGTGGCAGCATAACCTCTGTATCGGCCCATCGCCTCCTTCGACATAGACATAGTGACGGTCCTATTTGACTCTACTGGTGCCGATATGTCAAATTTTTATCTTCTTTCAGACTGTTTGTGTTTGGCTGTGTGCATCCTAGCTATGCAGAGGCTGGGTGTTGCTCATCATGATTTCCTCTTGATGCTACATTATGAGTTAATTAAAGCGCTCTTTATCGAAAAAAATGTTCATAAGAGAGATATGGGCTTTTAGCATATCACCATGTCTGGTGCAGTTACCACTACGGATAAGCTGATATAAGTTTCACTCAGCTTTCTTTTGATTCGGTTATGCGTGTAAAACATCCATTTGTAGGGCCCTCCAGAACAGTTGTTTTATTCAATGTGGATTCAGTAACTGCAAAATTATTGTTGGTTTACATGCTGGATTCTTTCGTTATTACTATGTCGCAAACTTTAACCTTACATTTTGTTATGTATACACTTTTGGCATTCAAGTGAGGTGGTTTTTATATCATTTATGATCATCGGAACTTGCAGGAATTTGATGGTAACAAATTAGTTTACTTCGACAATGGTTCAACATCACAGAAACCCTCTCATGTGATGAAAGCCTTAGACGACTACTACCGATTTTATAATTCGAATGTTCACCGTGGCATTCATGCTCTCAGGTAATTTTTTGATTTGTCCTTTATGTCTTAATTGGGTGTTGCAAGTGTAAAATACCCACTAGTACCAGGAATTTGGATGCATATTCTCTATCTCTAAGTGTGAGTAAAGCAAGGTTGTGGCCCTGATGTAATATCTGGCTCTAGACCCCTAGAGGCGTTGAGCTGTGCAGGAGAAAACCCTTTTTTTTTTGAGAAACAGAAGATTACCCTTTTACTCTCCTACTAGGAATATGGATGTGAATCACCACAGAACACCCCCTACAGCATAAAACTATTTTACATAATTACATTTCACTTTTCGCCTTGCACAATTTCTTCTGTGATTTCCCCCATATCTGACTTGTCTGTTTTGTGAGGTATGGTAGTGCTCACATAATTTTATTGTATTGGACAATGATGCTATAGGTGTCGTGTTTTGAGATATATGATGATCAACTGTGTGCATAGAAAGATATAGCAGTTGATTTGCTTCATAGTATGTCATTGCTAGGCTGCTAGTTTTGTATCACTCAGTCAAGTAGGTTATCATATGCTTTTAGTGTTTGCGAGCTATGTGCATATGTATACACATGTTTTGCTCCTACTGACATGTTTTCTTCACTATCATCAGCGCAAAGGCTACTGATGCATATGAGAGTGCAAGAAGGAAAGTTGCAAATTTCGTCAATGCGGCTGATAGTAGAGAGATTATTTTTACTCGTAATGCTACAGAAGCTATCAATTTAGTAGCTTATTCGTGGGGCCTATCTAACTTAAAACAAGGAGATGAGGTGAATCCTCCATCTTCCCCAGCTGATACTTCGTGCTCTACCTGCCAGTCATAATTTCTTTTTATGCTTCTACTTTGATGCATATCATGAATATTGTTCTTCAAACACTGTTTGACCTGTTTCATGTATTTATGCATCCCCATATTATTTTCCTCATCTCTTTCTAGCTCATTAACTGCTAACTCTTCATATAGTGATTCATAACCTGCCGTTGTTCTAGATAAAATTGTTAAATTTATCTTATAAGAATGTCACCAAACATTGATTTTTATCACGATTCATAGAAATATGCATTTACACTTATTGATAGTAATTCGTCTGCTATTTCTGCCGAGCAGATTATTCTTACAGTTGCGGAGCATCATAGTGCGATTGTTCCTTGGCAATTTGTATCCCAAAAAACTGGTGCTGTCCTAAAGTATGTTGGGCTGACTAAAGAAGAGGTTCCAGACATTGAGCAGTTAAAAGGGCTTCTGTCAAGCAAGACAAAGATTGTTGTTGTCCATCATGTTTCAAACGTCCTGGGTAAGAAGGTTTTTTTTCCTTTTCAGATATTTATTTATTTAAGGTTCATGGAAACTATAA
>NC_057804.1:147842890-147859856 GCF_018294505.1 Triticum aestivum
TATGTGGCAAGTGTAAATGAGATGCCTTTCTTAATGAAAGGATATTAGAGCTAGGTGAGCATGGTAATTGTAGCATCTGACTTCATTCATTTATTTCCATTATCTCACGATGACGAGTTACGAATTATGACAACAAAGGGTAGTTTTATGGCAAATGTTCAATGGTTGGGTCCTGTCATTCTAACTTTATCCATGTTATTTCTGTCTTAGAGAGAATAATTACTGAGAACAACTATATTATATTCCTTTGTCATTACCAGGTTCAATGCTTCCTATTGAGGAGGTCGTATCATGTGCAAACAAAGTTGGAGCTAAAGTTCTTGTAGATGCTTGTCAAAGTGTTCCTCATATGCCTGTTGATGTTCAGAAGCTTGGTGCAGATTTTCTTGTTGCATCCTCGCATAAGGTTTGTGTTATCAATTTTCTGCTAGCAACAAATTCATAGTCTTTCCAGAACAGCAAAATGACCTTTACAAGTTATGGGCTAAACTTCTCAGATGTGTGGCCCTACAGGCGTCGGATTCTTGCATGGAAAATTTGAGATCTTGTCGTCTATGGAGCCTTTCTTAGGTAAGATACTGTAAGGCAGAAGCAATGTTCCCTACTTTGGAGGATAAATTAGTTAGTTAGGTCCTCTTGTTGAAACAGAGCCTTCCTATTTAAGAGAAAGATATTTATGTTTATAGTCTTAAAATAATAGTTTCTTTGTAGGTGGTGGTGAAATGATTGCAGATGTGTTCGAAGACAAATCTACATATGCTGAGCCGCCTTCTAGGTGAGGAAGCAAGTTCTATTTGTTTTGATCTTTCTAGACTAATTCATATCTGTCACTGTATGCTATCAAGTTTTGTGAACAAAGAGAGTACAAAATAATACAATAGCGAGAATGATAAAACTTACTTCATGTAGAGTGGATTGTTACATGTATCTAGAATCACAGTCAATGATAATGTTTCGCAGGTTAGATATGTAGTGTAGCTGTCTAGGTATCCTTAAAGAACACCTCCACATGTGATGTATACTGGCCTAGAGCCTCATGGAATACACATGTTATTCCTCCTAACAAGGTATCAGAAGAGGCATACACATGTTATTCCTCCTGATTGATCGATGTCATTTGCTTCCCCTCGCATAATCCTGGCAACTATCCCTTCCAGACCACCACCTCCATCTCACCTGCCTCCGCTGCCTTACTCTTTCATGACGCCGCCTCTGCTCTCATCCTGAGCTGCTGTCACCACTTGTTTCCGTAGGACCGGGAGAACAGCTCCTGCTCCTCTTGCAGCCTGCAGGGACGCAGCCACCCTGCAAGCACCTGCTCTTCCTGCAGGTGCAACGCCACTGCAGGGTCCTCTTCGCTGCCAGTGGGGCCTTCTAGCTGACTGCTATTCCTCCTAATGTCCGTTGACTAGTTAGTGAGAACTCACTCCTCGTGCCTTGTTATAGGAACTGATCAATTGCCAACTAAAAGTGGAACAAGAATATCACAAGATAACTTGTACCAGAAATTCAGATAAGTGAAAAACATGATTCATCTATCTTAAAGCAACTAGCTAGAAAGACATGTGTTACTACAGACTACAAAAAATTCATACGGGCGTGTTTATAGGACTAATTTGTTTGCTGAATTGCGGCGCTACTCAGTGTATCCCCACAAATTCATACTAGATCAGGGCTTTTTGCGAAATGAATTTAAGTGAGTGGTTAGCAATGCCATCTCAATCTTACCATTGGTAACAAATTGAACAGTTCGTGTGACCTTAGAGCAAACGCACCATCACCACCAACTGGTTTGTTTATAGAAGTAAAGATATGTTGCAATTTTAATTTGTTTCTACAGTTCCATTATACGTTTTCTTCAAAAAGTTCCCTTGACAGTTGTTAAAATTTGTGTCTGCTTCACATTGTTTGCTAGGGCAACTGAGAAAGGTCAACCTTATATTGCACTTAAGATTCTATTTTTGTTGGTTTTAACTGTAATGTGTTCTGAAAAGATTTGAGGCTGGAACTCCTGCAATTGGAGAGGCTATAGGATTGGGAGTTGCGATAGATTATCTGTCACACTTTGGCATGCAGAGGATCCACGAGTATGAGGTCAGTATAAATTCTTTCATTATTTTACCTCTTTTATTATGTATACTTTAGTCTCTGTGCTATTGTTACGATTCTGCTTATTCTGCTCTCCAAAAAGGGTTGGAGAACTATCCCTATGTAGCGCCTCACCTGTCTTTTTCTGTCATCCAGAAAGAGTTGGGGTCGTACCTTTATGAGAGCCTTCTCTCTGTTCCAAATGTTCGTATCTATGGCCCGGCGCCTTCTGCAAGTGATCACCGTGCTCCTTTATGTTCTTTCAATGTTGAGAATGTTCATCCAACAGATATTGCTGAAATTCTTGATCTCCAGGTATGCTGATGTTTCAACCACTAAATCAGATGCAAATGCTAGTTCTGTTTTTTAGCAATAGTTGTACTGCCCCAATGCTAGCTCTGTGCTTCTCTATTAGATTCCATAAAGGAACTTTCCTTGGAATTTTGTATTTTCCAGCATATGCGTTTTTGGTATTACTCATCTATCTAGGAACTGCTCTTAATCAGCTATGTTGCTTAATTTCAACTGCAGTCTAAATGGGGGTAGAATTCTAGATCTGTTTACATCATATGACATATGGTTCTTAACATTAGGTGTAGATTTTTGGTGAGGCAAGTGCCAGGCATAGTGAGAGATCTCATTTTCCAGAGGCATTAGTTGCCCCATGTTGACATAGAAAAAGAACTGCTGACGATAGATTGTTTGGTCAAATTGCTGTCTTATTGTGATGGATTTTGTGAAATATGTCCGCTAGTACTAGCAATATAGAACTGATATATGCTGACTATTTTGTTTCAGCATGGCGTAGCGATTCGGTCAGGGCATCATTGTGCACAGATTTTGCATCGCACCCTTGGTATCAATGCGAGCGCCCGTGCCAGTCTTCACTTCTACAACACAAAAGAGGAGGTGGATGCCTTCATCCATGGGCTAAAAGCTACCATTGATTTCCTTACTTCCCACCACTAGTGCAGTTCAGTTAGCAAACATTAGCTTCCTCGTTGTCTCTCACTAGTTGAAGTGCGATATAGAAGGCCTACCTGCTCAAACTGTCTGGTGTCTTTCAGCTTTTTCGTGTAAACCATGCACGGGCAAGTTTATCTACTCCAGTACTCTTGCGCTCTGGAAGTTTCGAGATACGTATTGTCGGCTATGTAGCTTGGGCGGCTCCGTTTATTTCCTATATACTAGAAGAACGCCCGTGCGTTGCAACGGGGCCACATTAACTTTAAGAGTTCAATATTAATATTCTCATACATATCAATCCTTCTTCTCCTTCCGTCTGCCACCAAGACAGGGACCTAGACTTTGTGCTGCTCTTATTGATTTGAAACCCAGACGAGATGGGGTGGTGGGAGGGGGGACGAAAAAACCCAGACGAAACAAAGGAGAAGGAGAGCCTCATCAGTAGCATCATGGTGAATTTCAAACCTAGCGTTGTGCTCCGCCCAACGAACATGGACGGCGCCGCCGGCGGCCCGGTGGAGCTCGAACCCGAGAGACTCTGCTGCTTGCTGGGAGGGGTCGGGGAGGGTCGGAGCACATGAGCATTGACGTGAAGACAGAGTAGGCCGGGGAGATTACTGTGCACGCCGCACAGCGACTTGGACCTCGGAGGGCCTTAGCTCTGTCAGGAGGAGGTCCCGAGTTCCTGCCGAGGACAGCCTGACGGGGGAGACGCACGGCCGCTCGCGCTGCCCGCAACGCGACCACGCCCTGCCCTAGGGTTCTGCGACGGCGGCAGCGTCGTCCACAGCCACACCCTCTCTGAGTCCTGCCCTGAACTGGGGTTCCGAGATGGCGGCGGTGGCGGAGGTCTCTGAGGTTGGAGAGGGGCAAGATGTAGGACGGCGGAGGCTGGAGCCTGGAGCGATGGCGGCGTTTCGGGATTGCAGGCAGGGGGACGTGCGAGGTGAGTGTTTTTTCACCGGTTTATGTTGTGTTGCCTGCACGGATATATAGGAGAACAAATAGGTGGATTATAATTCCTTCCATTGTATAAGTGCTGGGAAAGGAAGCGAGGGACAAAAATCAATCGAGGGGCCTTTAAGACTAGAGATTAGTTAATTGGATTTTTCTTTAAAGTCTGTTATTTGTTTTCTTAAAATTTATTATATGTTTCCTAAATCAAATTGCATTGATGGGATGGATCGATTGATTTGGATAGTCTATTATTTGTTTCCTTCACATCCATTATATGTTTCCTAAAGCAAATTGCATTGATGAGATGGATCGTTTGATTTGGATGGATCGATTGATTTGTTTCCTTAAAATTGGATTTTTTTTAAAGTTTGTTATTTGTTTCCTTAAAATTTATTATATGTTTCCTAAATCAAATTGCATTGATGGGATGGATCGATTGATTTAGATAGTCTATTATTTGTTTCCTTCACATCCATTATATGTTTCCTAAAGCAAATTGCATTGATGAGATGGATCGTTTGATTTGGATGGATCGATTGATTTGTTTCCTTAAAATTGGATTTTTCTTTAAAGTCTGTTATTTGTTTCCTTAAAATTTATTATATGTTTCCTAAATCAAATTGCATTGATGGGAGGGTGACGCATGGAAAGTTATGATCCGTTAAGATTTTTTTCGTTGTGTGAGAGGGTGACGTGAAACTAAACTGGTGGGGTAGGGGAGGGACGAAAAAAACCAGCGAAATGAAACGGGTGGGAGGTGGGAGGAAGTACCAAAGAAGTACCAAAAAAATCGGGTGAGGTGGGACGAAAAAAAACCTGGAAGCGAGACTACCAACTGCTCCATTAGAAGTAGAGATAAACTGTACTACACCTGGACCGTTGGCCAGTTCGTCTGTAATTTACGATCTGTCAATAACTCCATAACAGTGAGCACGGTGCATACTTGTGATTTTGAGGCCTGCACTTTACACATGTACTCCCTCTGTTCGGAATTACTTGTCACAAAAATGAATAAAAATGGATGTATCTACAACTAAAATACATCTAGATACATTTATTTCTTGGACGAGTAATTTCGAACAGAGGGAGTAATAATAAGAGACTGAGTAAAGTTTTGTTTTACTAATCGGTCTGGGACCTTGTCGTTTATAGTGCTGTTGATCTTGTGGTTTGATATTTTGCAAGCTTCCTGTATTACTCAATCGAAAGCAACATTGGCATGTACTCCCTCTGTCTCAAAATGTAAGACGTTTTTTGACGCTATTCTTTGAGAGATTGAGTACTTACAGCTGTTCCGTTTGGACGCTGCGTACATCCTGAAGCGGCAACGGCTTGCTCTTGGCTTTTGCATCTTGTTTCGGCAGAAACGCCTTCAGTTTGGATAGTAGGGTGGTATTTGTTGCCATTGAAGCCCATGACTTCTCTCTCCTTTTCAAGGTTCTGAAGTTTTCTTTGTAACCTATGGTCACAAAACAAAATAGTGTGAAGTTTTACTCTTTTTTTTTAGCAACGTGTGAAGTTTTACTTGGATCCATTTGTGGCAGAAATCCTAAATAAGAAACTCGTGTCCGAAACCAAATGGCAAAGATCCATGCAGCTTTTGACTCCTCGGGCGCAGCATAGTGCACCTGCATGCGTCCTCTCTTCCTGCCTCTTATGATTTCAGGAGCTTTTCTTCTTCATCAGTCTCCTGTCTCCCAGTTCGTGGAGGCTCGGTTGGTGGTGCATGATATCGATGCAGTTTCAGGGATCTGTGTCCTGATTCTTGGCTGGCCGATGCATGCACGCGTACGTTCCCTTTTTCTCATCCGTTCGTTCCATCGACACGACATCCAGAATAAAGTGATTACATGTTGTGGTCGATTGGATCCCATTCACCTGTGCCGGATCTTGGCAGTGCCAAAAGGAGGGGTCTGCGTGCATCATGAAACGGGAATTGATGACCTGTGGGGTAGCGAAACTGACGAGCATGTGTAACAGTGTCGACAGAAATGCCAGATCTGTGGCAGTGTCCACGTACTTGCATCTTCAAATGACTCCCTGTTTGTTCACGGACGGCAGCGGTTGTGCCCCCGTATCCGAATCATCAAATTCATACAAAACCATGCAACATCGATCAGCAAAAGTAAAAATAACAACAATAGATACATGATGTATCAAGTGAAAACTGCTTTTCAGTGAAAATCTGGAAACTTTTCACGTGGATCATCGGATCTGTAATGAACGACACAGATTGAAGGTGGGAAACCCAACCTGCCACTTAAACGCTAATTAACAGATAACCCCCTGTTATTCACAGATAAGGTGGAAATTCTTTTGAGGGCTCGTGACTGTATCAGTTCGTCTTCCATCTCGTGCGCTGCGGCGGCGATGGAGTCTCCGGCCCCCTGGCGCTCTGCCGGCCGCTACAGGATCTCCGTCGGTGCTAGACTGGACCTTCACCGGGCTGCGGATCACCCTCCACCGGCCACAACTCACGCCACGATTTGCCCTTCGCCCGCCACGACTCACCCTTAGGAACGCGAAGATCTCGCCGGATTCTCGTCTACCTGCACAAGGATCTTGCCGCGGCGCCGGCGAACTTGGCCGCAAATCAACGGGCAGGCAACAACTGCTCTTCCCCGACTCGAGGGCGATTTGGAGTCCCCGGTGTTGCTCCACGCTACGGCCACCCAGTGATGCCTCACGCAAACAGTGATCCGACGGCCGCAGCACTGCCCCAGGCAACATCAATCAGGCTATTTCGGCACTAACTCCATGTGACGGTGACGCGTCAGACTCGGCTACGCTTGCACTTTGCTTTGATTCTGAAGCGGCCTAGTTGTACTGAATGAATGTGGCAAAAGCCGTATGAGCATAGCTTAATCCTGAACATTGTGTGGCAAGAACCAATTTCAAAAGCTAGTCTAAGCTGTGGAAGATGAAGAAAAACAATATATATTGAGCATTTTGCAGCAGCTTAGTGGGAGCTTTTCTGATTTTGTTTTATCTTATGTAAAAAGAGTTGTGAACATGGCTGCAGACCACACGGCCAATCTGCATCTTGTACTAGGCTTCATCATGTCTCTGGTGTACTGCTCCGTTTTTTCAACACTGGTGTACTGCTCCCTTATATGCAGCATTTCAACATGACTTGAACATGCAGTGATAATAATAGAAGCTCTAATTTCACTAAGAAAAACTGAATGCGGCAATTTGGCCACCGTAGAGATTCTGTGTAGACAATTTCTGATGTAATCCGTGGATGTATGATAGTACTCAACGATGCAGAACAGGTTGTTTTCAAGGTTGCATAGCAGGATTAGAAACTTTGACAAGGATAAACATGTGCATTTGATTGTCATTATTCATTACATTGCAGAAATTTGATGCTTTTGTACAACTTTATCGACTGTAGTATTTCGAAACAATGGAAGTTGTATCTTTATTCATTTTAGTATGATGGATGACTTACTACTTTACTACTTCTGCTTGCTTGATCTCCTGATGTGGACCATGGCAGCGAGCATCGGCACGGGAAAGAAGAGGCAACATCTGGCCGCCAAAAGAAATCACGCATGTACTGATGTTGTTGCCTGCCCGTTGAACTGCGGCCAAGTTCACTGGCGCGGCAACGAGCTCTTTGTGCAGGTAGATGAGAATCTATCGGATCTTCATGCTTCGAAGGGTGAGTCGTGGCCGGCAGAGGGCAGAAGGGCAAATCATGGTGGGCCGCAGCCCGGTGAAGGTCCAGCCTACCGTCGACGGAGGCCCTGTCGGGGCCGGCAGAGGGCAAACGGCCGGGGACTCCATCGCCGCCGCAGCGCACGAGATGGAAGCCGAACCGATACAGTCACGAGCACTCAAAAGATCTACCTTATCGGTGGATAACAGGGGGTTATCCGCTAATTAGCATTTAAGTGGAAGGTTAGGGATCCCACCTTCAATTTGTGTCGTTCATTACTGATCCGATGACCCACGCGAAAAGTTTCCAGATTTTCACTGAAAAGCAGTTTTCACTTGATACATAGACATGGCATGTTCATACACATAAGGCCAACTCCATCGCGCGACCCCATCTTGTTCAGTTGCGTCCGTTTGGGGTAAAACGGACAAATAGCGCGGTCCAACGCGCGGCCTCAAACGGACAAATGTTCGGAGTCCGTCCGTTTTCGACCCATCCCCGGCCCAAAGTTGCACTCGGTTTGGGGTGAAATGGACGCGCGCGGACGGCCGCGACGCACGCCCTTGCCCCCCCGATACATCTCCAACGTATCTATAATTTTTGATTGCTCAATGCTACTTTATCTACTGTTTTAGGCAATATTGGGCTTTATTATCCACTTTTATATTATTTTTGGGACTAACCTATTAACCAGAGGCCCAACCCAGATTTGTTGTTTTATGCCTATTTCAGTGTTTCGAGGAAAAGGAATATCAGACGGAGTCAAAATGGAACGAAATCAACTGGAGAAGTTAATTTTGGAAGGAAACCAACCTGATGGGCTTGGAGTGCACGCCAGGGGAGTCCCGGGCCTGGGCGCGCCCCCTACCTCGTGAGCAGCCCGGAGGTCCACCGACGTACCCCCTGCACCCATATATACCTATCTACCCTAAAACTTTCAGAACAGAAGATAGATCGGGAGTTCCGCCGCCGCAAGCCTCTATGGCCACCAAAAAACCAATCGCGACCCTGTTCCGGCACCCTGCCGGAGGGGGATCCCATCACCGGAGGCCATCCTCATCATCCCGGCGCTATCCATGACGAGGAGGGAGTAGTTCACCCTCGGGGCTGAGGGTATGTACCAGTAGCTATGTGTTTGATCTCTCTCTCTCGTGTTCTTCTATGGCACGATCTTGATGTATCCCGAGCTTTGCTATTATAGTTGGATCTTATGATGTTTCTCCTCCTCTACTCTCTTGTGATGAATTGAGTTTCCCCTTTGAAGTTATCTTATCGGATTGAGTCTTTTATGAACACTTGTTGTATGTCTTGCGTGGGATAACCGTGGTGACAATGGGTTATTCTATTGATCCACTTGATGTATGTTTTGGTGATCAACTTGCGGGTTTCGTGACACTTGGGAACCTATGCATAGGGGTTGGCACACGTTCTTGACTCTCCGGTAGTAGCTTTGGGGCACTCTTTGAAATACTTTTATGTTGGTTGGATGAATCTGAGATTGTGTGATGCATATCGTATAATCATGCCCACGGATACTTGAGGTGACAATGGAGTATCTAGGTGACATTAGGGTTTTGGTTGATTTGTGTCTTAAGGTGTTATTCTAGTACGAACTCTTTTATAGATCGATCCGAAAGAATAACTTTGTGGTGGTTTCGTACCCGACCATAATCTCTACGTTTGTTCTCTGCTATTAGTGTCTTTGGAGTGACTCTTTGTTGCATGTTGAGGGCTTGTCATATGTTCTATCTATGTTATTATTGTTGAGAGAACTTACACTAGTGAAAGTATGAACCCTAGGCCTTGTTTCCTATCATTGCAATACCGTTTACGCTCACTTTTATCGCTTGTTACCTTGCTGTTTTTATTATTTCAGATTACAAAAAATTTTATCTACTATCTATTTTGCACTTGTATCTTCATCTCTTCGCCGAACTAGTGCACCTATACAATTTACCATTGTATTGGGTGTGTTGGGGACACAAGAGACTCTTTGTTATTTGGTTGCAGGGTTGTTTGAGAGAGACCATCTTCATCCTACGCCTCCTACGGATTGATAAACCTTAGGCCATCCACTTGAGGGAAATTTGCTACTGTCCTACAAACCTGTGAACTTGCAGGCCCAACAACGTCTACAAGAAGAAGATTGTGTAGTAGACATCAAGCTCTTTTCTGGCACCGTTGTCGGGGAGGTGAGTGCTTGAAGGTATATCTTTAAATCTTGCAATCGAATTTTTTTGTTTCTTGTTTTAGCACTAGTTTAGTTTATAAAAGAAAACTACAAAAAAATGGAGTTGATTTTGTCTCATACGCTTCACCTTTTTAATATCTTTCGTGAGTATGATGGAAAGGATAATTGTGCCCAAGTGCTAGAAGAAGAAATCTCTAAAATGTTTGGCACTAAATCTTTGAATGATGAGCATGATTGCAATGTTTTTAGTACGAATTCTTTGAATATCCATGATGCTAATGATGATTGCACTAGTTATGATGAAAATATCTCTTATGAGCATGCCAACTTTTGTGGAGTGCATGTTTGCATGAACACACCAAATAGGGAAAATATTTATTGCAAGAGGCATAAGTACTTAGAAACCAAATTGTTGCAAGAAGATCTAGATGAATGTGCTGAAAGATTCAATATTTTTCGCGCTCCTTGTGAACTTTGCAATGAACATGGTCATTTAAAGCTCCAATGCTATTTGTTTCATGATCGTGTCATGTCCAAATATTGTGATAATTTGATTACCCTTGAGCATTATAAAGAGCTTAGCCTTCTTTTGGGGTATGAAGAAATGAAACGTATAACTGAGGGTATTCCAGAATTTGCCCTTGATAGAATTCTTCATTTTGATCTAGAAAAGATTTATATGTATTGTGCGGAGAATTGCATTGAAAATCCTTATATTGCCAATTACATAAAGAAAAAGAAACAAATAGAAAATGATGAGAATACTAATGAAAGGGAAGAGGCTTCCCAATATCTTTCTATTATTTCTTATGATGAATCATGTAACGAGGAGGAGCTTTCTATTCAACCAATCTCGTCAATAAGGAGCTCAAACAGGAAGGTTGAACCCACACATAATGTGAAGAAGAAAAAGAAAAGAAGGAGCAACAAAGGTAGAAAGGTATCCCTCCCAAATGATGTTGCTCCTACTACTCATTGTGATGATGACAATTGCTATACTATTGGTGCTATCAATATTTTTAATGATGAGAGTGATTATGCTTATGATATGAAAGGGCCCAAGCTTGGGGAAGCTATGTTTGATGAGGATGAAATATTTGAGAATATATTTGCTGGAATTAATGTTTGTCCCAAGCTTGGGGATGCTATGTTTAATGAAGATGATATTTTTAGCATCCCAAGTTTTGATATGCAAAGTTGTTATGATGATAGCATGCCTCCTATGTATGATGATTATATTGATGAAAGTGGGTTCGGAAGAGTGTCAACTTTAGGAAGTAGTGATCCCACTATTTTGGAGGATGTTGGATTTTATTGTGATGAATATGAAAGTGGATTTGGAAGAGTGTCAACTTTATTTAGTGATTCCACTATCTTGGGAGAGGTTTCAATCGATTATGATGAGAACGAAGTTGCTACTTATGATGATTATTGTGATAAAACTTATGCTATAAAAAGTAGTGATGATTATATTTACAAATCTTGTCATGATTATGATTACCCTTTTTCTGAACGTTACTCTTTTAATGTGGAAACAATTTTTAGTGTTTAAGTCTCTTATGATACTCCTACTATTCCGAATGAGAAGAATTTTGCTTATGTTGAGAGTAGTAAATTTTCTATGCTTGTAGATCATGAAAAGAATGCTTTAGGTGCTGGTTATATTGTTTAATTCATTCATGATGCTACTGAAAATTATTATGAGGGAGGAACATATGCTTGTAGGAATTGCAATAATGTCAAGTTTCCTCTCTATGTGCTCAAAATCTTGAAGCTATGCTTGTTGTGCCATCCTATGCTAGTTGATTATTGTTCCCATAAGTTGTTTGCTCACAAAATCCCTATGCATAGTAAGTGGGTTAGACTTAAATGTGCTAGTCATATGCTTCATGATGCTCCCGTTATGTTTCAATTTTTATCTTTTATGTGAGCATCATTGTCACCATCATGCCTAGCTAGAAAGGCATTAAAGAAAAGCGCTTGTTGGGAGACAATCCAATATTTATCCTTACTGTTTTTGTGTGTCCACATGATTATGCTACTGTAGTAATCATGTTTTATGGCTTTTGTTTCAATAAAGTGCCAAGTAGAACCTTTGGGAAGACTTGGGTGAAGTTTATGTGATCTTGCTGTGAAAAACAGAAACTTTAGCGCTCATGAGATTAGCTGCCATTTTTTACTGGAGAGTGATTTTAGGTTGATTCTTTTTGCAGATGCTTAATAGAGTTTCTCAGGTTCAGCAATTTATTTCATAATTTTTGGGGTTCCAAAAGTATACGTTTTATACAGATTACTACAGATTGTTCTGTTTTTGACAGATTCTGTTTTCTATGTGTTGTTTGCTTATTTTGATGCATCTATGAGTAGTATCGGAGGGTATGAACCATAGATAAGTCGAAGTACAGTAGATATTACACCAATATGAATTTAGAATGAGTTCATTACAGTACCTAAGTGGTGGTTTTATTTTCTTATACTAACGGAGCTTACGAGTTTTGTGTTGAGTTTTGTGTGGTTGAAGTTTTCAAGTTTTGGGTAAGGATTTGATGGACTATGGAATAAGGAGTGGGAAGAGCCTAAGCTTGGGGATTCCCAAGGCACCCCAAGGTAATATTCAAGGACAACCAAGCAACTAAGCATGGGGATGCCCCGGAAGGCATCCCCTCTTTCGTCTTTGTTCATCAATAACTTTACTTGGAGCTATATTTTTATTCACCACATGATATGTGTTTTGCTTGGAGCGTCATTTTCTTTTGTTAGTTTTTGCTTGCTGTAGTTAGAATAATGTTTTGCATCTTTAGTTTCAATAAAAAAGTCAAGGATAGCCCTTGCCATGCTTATTTTGCTAGTTTGCATGTTGCTGTTTGAAAACAGAAAGTTTACCGCTGTTGCAAAAATTCCCTAGAAAAGTCAGAGCATGGTATAACGTTGAATCTTTTTGAATTTTGAGCTATGATAAATTTATTACAGTGGGAATTTTAGTTCATAATTTTTGGAGTCAGGGAAGTATTGATACTCTTGCATTCTTTACAGACTGTACTGTTTTGGCAGATTGCTGTTATGGTTGCATTGTTTGCATATGTTTGCTTGTTTAATGATTTTATTTGATGATAGGAGTATTAAATATACAGAGGCATTTAGTATTCAATGTTGAATAATAATTTTAGTGATTTGTTACAGTAGGAAATGATAAGGTTTTGCATTGGTTTATACTAACCTATCTCACGAGTTCTTGTTGAGTTTGTTGTGAATGAAGCTTTTGATAAAAGAAGAGAAACCATGGTATGAGAGGAATTAAGGAGACACAAAAGCTCAAGCTTGGGGATGCCCAAGGCACCCCAAGATGATATTTCAAGAAGTCTCAAGCATCTAAGCTTGGGGATGCCCCGGTAGGCATCCCACCTTTCTTCTTCAACAACTATCGGTTAGTATCGGTTGAGCCTAAGTTTTTGCTTCTTCACATGAGTTGTGTTATCCTTGCATTGTCATTTTATTTTGTTTTGCTTACTGCTTGGGTACAATACCAAGATCTGAAATTCTTTAATGGGAGAGAGCCTTACACAAATTGAAATTTTCTAGAATACTCTATGTGCTTCACTTATATCTTTTGAGCGTGATAATTTTTGCTCTAGTGCTTCACTTATATCTTTTAGAGCACGGTGGAGATTTGTTTTAAAGAAACTATTGATCTCTCATGCTTCACTTAGATTATTTTAAGAGTCATTAATAGCATGGTAATTTGCTTAATGATAATATACTTGGTGTTCAAGATATGTGAAACTTTCTTTTGAGTGAATTGAATACTAAGATAAGTTTGATGCTTGATAATTGTTTTGAGATATGGAGGTGATAATATAAAACTCGTGCTAGTTGGTGATTATGAATTTGAGAAATACTTGTGTTGAAGTTTGCAAATCCCGTAGCATGCACGTATGGTTAAAGTTGTCTAACAAATTTGAAACATGAAGTGTACCTGGCTTGTGCATCCTTATGAGTGGCGGTCGGGGACGAGCGATGGTCTTTTCCTACCAATCTATCCCCCTAGGAGCATGCGTGTAGTACTTGATTTTTGATGACTTCTACATTTTTGCAATAAGTATATGAGTTCTTTTGACTAATGTTGAGTCCATGGATTATACGCACTCTCACCTTTCCGCCTATGCTAGCCTCTTCGGTACCATGCATTGCCCTTTCTCACCTTGAGAGTTGGTGCAAACTTCGCCGGTGCATCCAAACCCCGTGATACGATACGCTCTATCACACATAAACCTCCTTATATCTTCCTCAAAACAACAACCATACCTACCTATCATGGCATTTCCATAGCCATTTCGAGATATATTGCCATGCAACTTCCATCATCATCATCATGACATACATTACTTTTGTCATATTGCCATTGCATGATCTTGTAGTTGACATCGTATTTGTGGCAAATCCACCATGCATTATTTTCAATACATGTCACTCTTGATTCATTGCACCATCCCGGTACACCGCCGGAGGCATTCATATAGAGTCATATCTTGTTCTAAGTTTCGAGTTGTAATCCTTATGTTGTAATCAATAGAAGTGTGATGATCATCATTATTAGAGCATTGCCCAAATAAAAAAGAAGAAATGCCAAAAGAAAAAAAAGAAAGGCCCAAAAAAAAGAAAAAAAAGGGCAATGCTACTATCTCTTTTTCCACACTTGTGCTTCAAAGTAGCACCTTGTTCTTCATGTAGTGAGTCTCATATATTGTGCTTCAAAGTAGCACATTGTTCCTCATGTAGTGAGTCTCATAAGTTGTCTTTTTATACTAGTGGAAATTTTTCATTATAGAACTTGGCTTGTATATTCGTACGATGGGCTTCCTCAAATGCCCTAGGTCTTCGTGAGCAAGCGAGTTGGATGCACACCCACTAGTTTTCTTTTGTTGAGCATTCATAGCTCTAGTACATCCGTTGCATGGCAATCCCTACTCCTCATGTTGACATCAATTTATGGGCATCTCCATAGCCCATTGATTATCCTCGTCAATGTGAGACTTTCTCCTTTTTTGTCTTCTCCACACAATCCCCATCATCATTTTCTATTCCACCCATAGTGCTATATCCATGGCTCACGCTCATGTATTGCATGAAGGTTGAAATTTTTTGAGATTATTTGAGTATGAAACAATTGCTTGGCTTGTCATCGGGGGTATAGAAGTTGGGAACATCTTTATGTGACGAAAATGAAGCATAGCCTAACTATATGATTTTGTAGGGATGAATTTTCTTTTGCCATGCTATTTTGAGAAGGCATGATTGCTTTGATTAGTATGCTTGAAGTATTATTATTTTTGTGTCAATATGAACTTTTGTCTTGAATCTTTCGGATATGAATATTCATATCACAATTAAGAAGATTTACATTGAAATTATGCCAAAGTATCACTCCGCATCAAAAATTCCTTTTTATAATTTACCTACTCGAGGACGAGCAGGAATTAAGCTTGGGGATGCTTGATACGTCTCCAACGTATCTATAATTTTTTATTGCTCCATGCTACTTTATCTATTGTTTTAGGCAATATTGGGCTTTATTATCCACTTTTATATTATTTTTGGGACTAACCTATTAACCGGAGGCCCAGCCCAGATTTGCTGTTTTATGCCTATTTCAGTGTTTCGAGGAAAAGGAATATCAGACGGAGTCAAAACAGAACGAAATCAACTGGAGAAGTTAATTTTGGAAGGAAACCAACCTGATGGGCTTGGAGTGCACGCCAGGGGAGTCAGATGCTGCCCACGAGAGTGGAGGGCGCCCCCTGGGCGCGCCCCCTACCTCGTGAGTAGCCCGGAGGTCCACCGACGTACCCCCTGCACCCATATATACCTACGTACCCTAAAACTTCCAGAACAGAAGATATATTGGGAGTTCCGCCACCGCAAGCCTCTGTAGCCACCAAAAAACCAATCGAGACCCTGTTCTGGCACCCTGCTGGAGGGGGATCCCATCACCGGAGGCCATCTTCATCATCCCGGCGCTATCCATGACGAGGAGGGAGTAGTTCACCGTCAGGGCTGAGGGTATGTACCAGTAGCTATGTGTTTGATCTCTCTCTCTCGTGTTCTCTCTCATGTTCTTCTATGGCACGATCTTGATGTATCCCGAGCTTTGCTATTATAGTTGGATCTTATGATGTTTCTCCCCCTCTACTCTCTTGTGATGAATTGAGTTTCCCCTTTGAAGTTATCTTATCGGATCGAGTCTTTTATGAACACTTGATGTATGTCTTGCGTGGGATAACCGTGGTGACAATGGGTTATTCTATTGATCTACTTGATGTATGTTTTGGTGATCAACTTGCGGGTTTCATGACACTTGGGAACCTATGCATAGGGGTTGGCACACGTTCTTGACTCTCCGGTAGTAGCTTTGGGGCACTCTTTGAAGTACTTTTATGTTGGTTGGATGAATCTGTGTGATGCATATCGTATAATCATGCCCACGGATACTTGAGGTGACAATGGAGTATCTAGGTGACATTAGGGTTTTGGTTGATTTGTGTCTTAAGGTGTTATTCTAGTACGAACTCTTTTATAGATCGATCCGAAAGAATAACTTTGTGGTGGTTTCATACCCGACCATAATCTCTACGTTTGTTCTCTGCTATTAGTGTCTTTGGAGTGACTCTTTGTTGCATGTTGAGGGCTTGTCATATGTTCTATCTATGTTATTATTGTTGAGAGAACTTACACTAGTGAAAGTATGAACCCTAGGCCTTGTTTCCTATCATTGCAATACCATTTACGCTCACTTTTATCACTCGTTACCTTGCTGTTTTTATTATTTCAGATTACAAAAACCTTTATCTACTATCTATTTTGCACTTGTATCTTCATCTCTTCGCCGAACTAGTGCACCTATACAATTTACCATTGTATTGGGTGTGTTGGGGACACAAGAGACTCTTTGTTATTTGGTTGCAGGGTTGTTTGAGAGAGACCATCTTCATCCTATGCCTCCTACGGATTGATAAACCTTAGGTCATCCACTTGAGGGAAATTTGCTACTGTCCTACAAACTTGTGCACTTGCAGGCCCAACAACGTCTACAAGAAGAAGGTTGT
>NC_057804.1:147859989-147895789 GCF_018294505.1 Triticum aestivum
ACCGTCTCTCCCGCCCCGCCCCACCGCCGGTGCCGCCGCTATTCTCCGGCCGCCTCCTCACCGCGCAGCCCCCGGCCGTCCATACCAAACCATGTGTAGACATGGCCGCCACCACGCCCATGCTTTTGCCGTAGTTTTGGCCGTCGATCGGAGGAGGTTTGGTCGTCGCCGTCTTTGCCGGTGGCAGAGGAGACACGACCGCCGGCGACGTACCACGGCAGCCGTGGCAGCTTCCGACGGCTCTAGAGTGGCCAGTAGTCGGCCGACAACCACCCCTATTGCGTCGAGGTGATCATCGCGGCCTCTTCGCCACCACGACCGCAAGGTGTTCGACATTTTGCCCACAAAGGTATGGACAGTGGAGACGAGTTCTTCTTCCACCACTTCCTTTGTTCATCGGACGATTCGTCGTCGGATGATGAAGATCTTGTGGTGGCTGCACTCATCGTTCATGACCACATTCAATGGCAGCTTCCCCGGTACAGGGGGTCAGTCCCTGGCCGTGCTCCCAACCTGAACCGCAACAGGGAGAGAGGCCACGCCCTGCTCTATGTCGATTACTTTTCCAACAAACCGCTCTTCAAGCCGGATAAATTCCGTCGCCGTTTTTGAATGGCAAGGCATGTGTTCAATCGTATCCGGGAGGGAGTGGTTGCTCATGACCCATACTTTGAGTGCAAGACGGATGCCCTTGGCAAGCTTGGGTTCTCCTCTTACCAGAAATGCACCGCGGCCGTCCTCATGCTTGCCTATGGAATTCCAGACGATCTGGTGGATGAGTACGTGCGTATGAGCGAGAGAACATGTCTGATGTCAATGTACAAGTTCTGCCAAGCTGTGATCGAGTTGTTTGGCCTAGAGTACTTGAGGCAGCCAACTGCCGCTGATACAGAGAGATTGTTGGTAACCAACACAGCTAGAGGCTTTCCAGGCATGCTTGGCAGCATAGATCGTATGCACTGGGAGTGGAAGAACTGTCCATTTGCTTGGCAGGGCCAGTACAAGGGGCATGTCAGCGAGTGCACTGTCATATTAGAAGCGGTGGCATCGCAGGATCTCTAGATATGGCATTCTTTCTTCGGCATGGCAGGTTCTCACAATGATATGAACGTGCTGCAACGTTCTCCAGTCTTTGCAAGGCTTGCAGAAGGCCGCTCCCCACCTGTCAACTTTGAGATCAATGGCCACCAGTACAACAAAGGATACTATCTAGCTGATGGTATATATCCTCAGTGGTCAACTTTTGTGAAGACAATCTCGAAGCCCCAATGTGAGAAGAGAAAGAGATTTACCCAAATGCAAGAGAGTGCTACAAAGGATGTGGAATGTGCTTTTGGTGTGCTTCAATCTTGATGGGGCATCGTTCTATACCCTGCACTATCATGGGATGAAAGGAAGCTTTGGGAGGTGATGACTGCTTGTGTGATCATGCACAACATGATCGTCGAGGACGAGTGTGATGACAGTATCTTCGACCAAGGATTTGATTTTCAAGGTGACAATGTTGAGCCCCTGCACCAAGAACCGGCCACGTTTGATCAGTTCTGCCAGTTCCATCGTGAGCTGGGTGATTGGCGCACTCATAAGGCTCTTCAAAATGACTTGGTTGAGCACGTCTGGGAGCATATTGGCAACCGATAGATGTATTGGTTCGTTTTATGTTCATTCAAGACAATTTCAATTTGGTTGTAAAACTATCTTTATTAGAGACAATTTTGATTGGGTTGTAAAACTATTTTAATTTTCAAACAATTAATATTTGGACATGCAAACTTGTTTCCATATGAAAATATGGGCATTTTAGGCTCTGGCGGACGAGATGGGGCAAACGGATGTGGCCGCGCGCTGGGCGCACGACCACCGCATTGCAGGACAGGCCCGGACACGACCTCATTGTCCTACCCAAACGGATAGAATCCAGACAAAACGAACGTCCGTTTGGGGTCGCGCGGTGGAGTTGGCCTAAAAACTAGGACAAGACATCCGTGGACAACAAGTTCATAGGACAAGACCTTGTATGCACCTGTATTTATAGTTTGGGAAGGAGGGAGTATATGTAAATCCACGGAGGAGACGATGTCTCATACACGTTTCGGTGGTGGGAGTGTGTAACAGTCGAGGTGTTTTGAAAAAAGAAAGAAAAGATAATCGAGAGCAAAATAGACGTGTCTTCTCTTGTGTTGTGTTGGCAGGTGAGGTGCATGTGGTCAATGTGGCGGTGTACGGCCGGGCAGGAGGCGGTTCTCTCTCGGGGAGCACGCCCGCATTGCACAGCTTGGCGCTCGGGCCCATGGGCCATGCCATTGACCTCCCTCTACGCTATCTCTCAGTGGACTGGCTCTTTTTTTCGGAAACAGTGGACTGACTCTTTGAACGAAATCAAATGAAATCAATCACCGGCATGCACCAACCCGGCCCGATTTTGATCTCTTTTGTTGGTCATAATCTGTTTGTGGGTTGCCAACTTTATCCCCTTCTTCTTGCCTTACAAAAATCTCACCCCTTAGGGCATGTTTGGTTGCCGTTGTGAACAATTTCTGCATTGCATACACTTCTCAACCCATCCTAGTTGAGCAAAAACAGGCCCTAATATGCCATCTGCAAGTTGTTTGGTTGCCTGCATCTAGTGTCCCTGTATTAGGTAATACGCAAGTGCACTTTGTTTGGTTGCCTGCATTGACCCAAGCGACACATGAATACTGCGTTTGGTTGCATACGGCGTACATGTTGTGCTTACCTTGTACCCTAGTTGGTGAGCTTATCCACAATGATCATACCTAGCACACCAACGCCACAACACAACAATAGCGATGAACTGGGCAAAGATGATGAAGTTCTTCAGCTTCAGCCTAAACTGACGATCCACCTTGACACGTCCAACCTTGCTACTGTCAACATTGTTGCCTCCGTGCTTTCACACCCAGTCAAAGTAAGCTTGTTCTGCTGCCTGCCTAGTCTTGAACCCTCTATGGCTGCTATTGCTATACGATGCCACTTGTGCATTGGCTTCTTCCCATGAACTATAAACCCATGGAGCCTTACCGATGAACATGACGTACCACTTGCCCTAGCAATGCACAAGAGCAAGAGTTGAAGCAGCAAATCAATGGAGCACACAAGTAGCAAGCAAACTAGCACACAAACAACAATGGAGCAGAAGAGAAGTAAAGCATACATGATCATATGACATAGCAAGTTCAACCTAGCACTACCTTGGTGTTAATCTACCATCCCATCCAAAAGAGGGTATCGTCCTACCACCGCAAGTTCACCATCAGCGTGAGGGGTTAGTATATACCACCTCACCAAAATATACAGACCATCAAATTGTTTTTCAGCCCTAGCTAAATGTACGTTGTCACCGTCATCGCCGTCATCATCGCCACCGCCATCGCCGTCGGGGATCATGCACGCTCATAGGCAGCACTACTCTAGTAGTAGTGCTTGCCCAGCCAGCTCCTGAGCCACAGCACCCTGTGAGTGTCTTCCATGGCAACGAACCCAACACCCTGGGCCTTGTTGTCAAGCAGGTGGCTGAGAGCTGCCATGAGAGCCTCGTCGCTGAAGCCACCCTGGGTCATGACAACGTCATACAGGTCAGGGTGGACGTCAAGGGGCTTGCACTCCCTGATGGTTGTTGCCACCTCCTTCACCGCCTCAGTCATGCTGCAAAAGACATTGATCTCCTCCTCCATCAGGCCTCCTCTCTTCCTCTTCCTATCATGGACGGGGTCAAATGGCTTGTCGAAGGGCCTCATGAAGGGCTTGTCAGGGCCATCAAGGACCTCGACATCCGGGGTCCCAGGGAAGTCTGGCATGGGAGAACCAAGAGGCTCCCTCGAGCCCATGGCATGCTTCCCAGTTGCCATCCCGAAGGAGAAGATGTGTTGAATCTGGCTGTAGTTCTGGATGGGTGTGTTGAGGAACTCAGCGTACCTTGGGTGGTCCTAAGAATGAAACACAAGTGTTGTTAGTTGCGATTAGGAGTAGGCAATGGTGTACAGTATGAAAAGGAAGAGGGTTGTGAGCTATTCGCGACATGGCCGACGTAGTGCTCTGCCTCCAGAACTATGGAGCAAGTGTCCTCATCCCATGAGGCGCCGCTAAGGTCTCTCATCTTGGTCACTTGGATCCTTCGACCTCTCCACTTCCTTAGGTGGCGGTACACCTGGGTGGCAGACACCTCCTGCCCATAGAACTCGAACACATGCTTCGCAATGGTGTTCAAGTGCACCTCCTTGAAGCCCTTGTCAGTCCTAACCCCACTAGAGATGAGCTCACACATCTTGTTCAGCACGAACATGGACATGAACGACTGCCACTTCATGTTGTTTGACCTACCATGCTTCTTTGCCTTTGTTGCTACTACCTTGAGTGCAGCGGCAGCACCAGCACCAGCAGGAGTTGGCTCAACGAGCACTACTGGCACATAGAGGAAATCAGACGTGAACACCTCTGAATCAGGTGCCATCTCGGACATAGGCTGCGAGTCCTCGACAAACGATGGCGGAAACTGGCTGTCGGACAGGACAAGGGCCTGACTAAGATTTTGCGTCTACGTGGTCATGTCCTACAATTGTATCATGCATTGACAGCACGCATAGCACACAACATATCGGACAATCCATGAAATCAGGAGCATACTACATGTACATGGTTCATCACTATCATAGAAAGCACATGCTTCATCACTATCATACTAAGCACATGGTTCGTCGCTATCATACTAAGCATACCGGAAAATCTATGAGCAAGAACATACATCTACAACAAACAACATGCTACAAATGGACCACCAATAGCTACAAATCACATATCTAAGCACAAATCAACACAAGCACAAGGTTCAACTTCAAACTCTACTACTAATCTAGCCTACCACATGCTTGAATATCTAGCCCTACCACTAATTGAAACCACAGCATAACAATCAACCATATCAGCTCACAGATCAGACCACTAATCAACCATGCATCTAGATCAAACCCTAGATGCAGCTCAGATCCAGCTAGAAGGAACAGAGAGAAAGGGGGATTGAACTCACAGAGGCCATGGCTGCAGCTCGAGGACGAGAGGGGACGGTCATGGAAGATCAACGTCAACCAGTGAAGGAGCGCCGACGCCGTGGACCGTCGGCCGATGAAGATGCGCCACTTACCTGCTCGTTGGTGCCGATGCGCGTTGGCGGGAAAGCTCGAACGGAGGGAGAATGGTGGCGGGAGTTGGGGCGGTGAGGGAGGGGCTAAATAGGGGTGGACTCGGCGGGAGGTGAGCTGAAATCCTCCCGCGATTTTTTGGCGATCGGGCGAGCTCGCGCCATCTCCCTTCTCGCACGAGGAGAGAAGCGTGTCACCCTTTCCTGCCTCGCCCGAGCCAGGCTCGCGAGCTACTGCCGATTCAGGCGTTTCCCCTGGGCCTGGCCTGGATGTGCTTTCAGTTTCGTGCGATGCGGGCCGCACTGTAAACACAAGCAACCAAACGGGCCAAGTTCTTCCCGCACGGGCCAGGTTGGGCCATATGCAGGCAACCAAACACGCCCCTAGTTTTCCCGCGTCTTCCAACCTTGCCCTTCATACCAGAACGGGGCTGCTCGCCGGTACTTCCCCTTCCTTTGTCAATTTTGCTGCATGTGCCTGATATATTTTCTCAATCAAAACGAAAATCAATCTGGCGAACTATAAAGTTACTGCACCCGGAAAAAAAAGAATTATAAAGTTACTAATTCAAGTTAAAGTTGTAAAATAATAAGGTGTTACAAGATTTCTCACAGTTACATGATTGGACATCTCCCGAATCCGAGACACCATATGTGCCTATAAGAGATTGCTCACACATTAATTAGAGGGACATGATGGCGACGATGGAGAAGGAGTTGATGGAGTCAATGGTGAAGTTTAGCCCTTCTCAGGTGGTAGGGTTCAGCCTTCTGCAGCGCTCTGAGAAGGGACCAGCAGAGGCCCTTGCCCTTTCCTACTCCCTCTCTCCTTCCTTCTCTCCTACTCCTAAAAGGGAACGTATTCCTACTATGACTTGGAAGTCCTAGTAGGACTCCATACACTTGGCGCGCCCTTAGGGGGGCGGCCTCTCTCCCTCCCTCCTTTATATACGGGGGCAGGGGGCACCCCAAAGACACACAAGATTCTTTTAACCGTGTGCGGAGCCCCCCTCCACAGTTACACACCTCGATCATACCAGCGTAGTGCTTAGGCGAAGCCCTACGCCGGTAGCATCATCATCACCGTCGCCAGCCGTCATGCTGATGGAACTCACCCTCGTCCTCAACTGGATCAAGAGCACAAGGGGCGTCATCGAGCTGAACGTGTGCTGAACACGGAGGTGCCATACATTCGGTACTTGATCGGTTGGATCGCGAAGAAGTTCGACTACATCAACCACGTTATTGAAACACTTCCGCTTTCAGTCTACGAGGGTACGTGGACACACTCTCCCCTCTCGTTGCTATGCATCACCTAGATAGATCTTGCGTGATCGTAGGATTTTTTTTGAAATTACCGTGTTCCCCAACAAATATAACAGCATGAATACTTCATAAATTATAGATATGTTGGAGACGTATCAGTTACTCTCTAACTGGTACTTTTTATAAGAGGATGACGACTCAACAAGAAAAGTAAATAGATAGGCCCTTCACAGAGGGAAGCAGGTATTTGCAGAGGTGCTATATTTCCGGTTTTTGAAATAGAGATAAATAATATTTTGAGCGGTATGCTTTCATTATCAACATAAAAACCAAGAGATCTCGGTATCTTCCATGCTACATACATTATAGGCGGTTCCCAAATAGAATGTAAAGATTATACTGCCCCACCACCAACAAGCACATACCATGGCTGGTTTGAAACAACGAGTACCGTCCAACTAACAACAATCCTGGGGGAGTTTAGTTTTCAACAGAATGGTAAAGTTTATACTACCCACCACCAACAAGCACATTCCACGCCTGGTCCAAAACAATGGGTATCGTCCAACTAGCAAAAATCCTGGGGGAGTTTTGTTTGCAATTACTTTGATTTGATTTGCGCATGGGACTGGGCATCCCGACTACGAGCCATTTTCTCATGAATGATGAGCGGAGTCCACTCATCGTGAGAATAACCCACCTAGCATGGAAGATACTGATAGCCCCCAGTCGCTACATGAGCAATTCGGGCATATGAAACAGATTATCATTTGAAGGTTTAGAGTTTGGCACACGCAAATTTACTTGGAATGGCAGGTAAATACCACATATAGCTAGGTATGGTGGACTCATAGGGAACAACTTTGGGTTTATGGAAGTGGATGCACAAGCAATATTCCCGCTTAGTATAAGTGAAGGCTGGAAAAAGACTGGGAAGCGACCAACTAGAGAGCGACAACAGTCATGAACATGCGTTGAGATTAACCAACAATGAGTGCAAGCATGAGTAGGATATAAATCACCATGAACATAAATATCATGGAGGCTATGTTGATTTTGTTTCAACACTGGTACACGTCGATGCTATACAAACGGTTTTTAACCCCTTTCCGCGACGACATTTGGAACCGTCGCCAAGTGAGTGTGGACGATAGGGGGGTCCTTCCCACACGACCCAGAAACCGTCGGGGAAAGCCCTCCTGGCACACAGGCCGGGCAAAATGAGTTCGTGTGCGATCTGACAAGGCATCCAAACCCAATTGTTTTCATTCGTATGTACATCCCACATGATGAATTCCAGAAAAACATTTTCGTTCGTGTGTATATCAGACACAGTCAATCCAAGGAGTACGTTTCCGTTCTTATGTACATCCCACACAGTTAATTCAGGGAAAATGTTTCCGTTCGTATGTACTTCCCACACAGTTAATCCAGGGAAAACATTTCCGTTCGTATGTACATCCCACACAGTCAATCCAGGGAAAACGTTTCCGTTCGTATGTACATCCCAGACAGGTTTATGTATAGGCTCGTGTGTGATAGGTGTAACTATCACACACGCTCCGCGTTGATTATTCGTTTGCTTTTATCAACTACATCACACACGATTTGATGAAGAAAACTATGTGGCATTGGGCTATCCATCACAAGCGCTCTTACTTCTAGAACCGTTTGCAAAGTTCCATGACCCATTTAGCAGGTTTATTAGTTTATAATTAATAATTCTAGTATTACGCAAATTCACATTTCATATTGAGCAGTTGTTTGCCAATTTCATATTAGGCACATTGATATATTTTAAAATCGCAGTACGATAGCTACCAGAAAACAACACAGTACATCATATAGATAGTTCAACTTCATAAGAACAATATTACAATGATATATTCATTTCCCTAATCGAGATCATCCAGGCTCGCCTTATCCACCTTTCCTTTCAGTTTAGTAAGAACCTGTTTTGCACTGGCCAGCTGGGAAAGTGCCTCGTCCTTTGCCAACACCATCTTAGCAAAGTCTGATTTAAAAAATCTGAGCTCATTCTCCACCTTCCTCTTTTTATCCTGCATCTTCAAATATTCTTCAGCATTGACAACACTTTCTCTAAGCCTACCTCTATTCTCTTCCTGATACATGCGCCAGAGCTTTGCTAGGCACATCTTCAAAGACTGTGGCCACTCTTGATCAACCCACTCCAAGTAAGAACACTTCCGTTCATCCTATAATATTTAAAACTAGATCAGTAACAATTGTAGGGAAAATGGGTTTATAACAACATAGAAGATCACCAATACTTATTTTGAAAAACTGAAGAAACAGGTTAATTATGACATATCTTCTCAAAAAGACCAATGTGCAAATGAATTATTTGCTACTGAGACAACAACCAAATTCTGAAACATCAGAAGCTATAATTAACTACAACAACGCTACAAGTTCTTACTCATGTACTATAAATAACAAATTGAACATTTTAAGAGGAAGGTAAATATAACTGCAACAGCATAGCGGCAGTGTTTGGATGGGAGAAAATTGATACTAGTAGGTGTGTACATGCACAAATTTAGTAACATAGAACTAATAGCAATAAGGCCATCCACTATGTATGCCAAAACCGGTGTAAAGATAACTGTTGCTACATCTCGCACTGGTGCCCTGCACTGGCGAGCCGATGCAGCGGAAAAAAATCAGGGACCCGAACTCTGGAGCACCTAGTTGCTTCGACGCCCAGTTCCTTCATGCCATAAAGATTTAGTATTTTACTGCTTGGCTGCTCAGATGTGTGGACAAGTTGGCTCCACAAACTGCTGAAGTGGTGCCAAATAATTTTCTAATGGCACCGCTGATGAGATGGCAACATTTTTAGATACTAGGTACAAACTGTGACACTGTCTTAGGATGCGTTTGGTTGAAGGTGTGGTATGAATGGGTTGGGACCGTGACAGTGTCTGAATCACATCTAAAAAATGATTTGTAACAACGAAAGAGGGTCTAACCTTCTCTGCACATGCCAGAAACTTCCTCCCACTGCCACAGATTCAAACGCAACTAGATTCACGCATAGAGATTGATGGTGACAATGAGCACGCAGATCTTTAGCCACCCGCTCCATTCGTTGCAACTGATGGTCCTAGGGAACTACAAGAGGAATAAATGACTCCAATCGACCATAAGGCCGGTAAAAATCCTTCATTCCAAGTCTTAGCCCGAGAGAGAGAGAAGAGAGGCATACCCGGGTGGTGAAGGAGTCATCATCAGAGGAGGAACCGCTGGAGAGGTCTTTGAAGAAGACCATGGCGACCCCGGCAGTAGGATGCGAGACGGCGAGAGCGAGGAAGTAAGCGAGGAAGCGACTATAGCTTAGGAAGAAGGAAGGAAGGGGGAAACAGGGGGAATGTGACTTGTGGTCAGGGAGAAAAGGGGGTGGGGAGGGGGAGCATAGATATTTCGATGGTAAGCCAAAAATTTCAAAACGTGGAGGGAAACTTTGTGCGCGGTGCCGCCGGACACAATTCACTTTGAACGATAGTGTGCATCGCAAATGATTCTTCTGCTTAACGTGCATGGGAAGTTTGATAATTAAAATTTTGGTGGAAATTTCCCCGGGTACGTCATTGCATAATTTAACATCGCTTGCTAATTTGGGCACATAGCAGAGCATACAACACACAGACCAGACCTACTGAATCAAGAAATTTTAGTAATTAAACAGAGCCAGTTCACCTAAACATTGCTCTAACAAAAGACCAGCATTAAAAATAAAAGCCTATGTACGAATAATTTTAACAAATCTGCCACTGCGCCGGCCTATGCATCACCGGTGTGACATGAGACGTCGATAACTTGTCCTGGTGACATGCCGCCGTTGGTGGACTCCGTGTCCCCCCTGGTAAAGTCGACCGCGTCCTCGTCCTAGTCCTCGGCGCCGCCCTCAAGGTCGTAATACTCGTAGTAGTGGCTGCGCCAGAGCTCGCGTTGGTACTCTATCGATGATTCCTCGATGGACAGACTCTTCTCTACCTTGACCTGGGCCACGTGCAACTCCTCCTCCCGGCGCTCCTCGATCTCCGCTGCCTCCTGCATCTCCAGCTCCCGCTCGACGACCTCATGAGGAAGCAGGTGCTCCATGGCCACCGCCGCCTTTTCGGGCGTGGGTTGCATGCTGGATTCCGAGGTGGCCTGGAATATATTGGCGTGGATGGCCTCGACCCAGGCTAGGGCGACATTGGCGGCACAGACGGCAGCTCGAGCGCTCTCAGCGTTTGCAGCCGCCATCGCAGCAGCAGCTGCAGCCATCTCGACTGCTGCAACCGCCCTGTCGGCTGCCGCAGACGCCCTATCGGCGGAAGCAGTTGCGCTCCATTCAGATGTAGCGACACTCTCGGCGTAGGCGGTCGTGCTCTCGGCGTAGGCGGCAACGCTCGAGGGAGGGTGGGCGGCCATCGTATGGACCTTCATGAAGCGTTTCCACGGTGTCATGTTTGCAAGAAGGGGGTGTGGGAATGGGGATCGGGATTTTTGGATTTGGGGGTTGCCAGCACTGGAGCAGACAAGCCGGCGAAGCTAAAGGAGGAAGACTTAAATAGACCAAGAAATGTTCATCGCAAACGATTCCAACAAAACAACTGTGTGTGATGTTGTAGATACTTTTTATTAGCTGTGAAAGACGAATTTGGAGTAAGTGGCAACGAATGGTGTTTTAGATGTACGAGAAAAATTGTACTACTAATACAACTGTCATATCAAATTTTGGAAAATTTTAGGGGTCATTTGACATTTTAAGACATTTAAGTGATATTCTAGCCATTTAATGACCGTAATTGAAATTTGAACTATATGTACATGCAACAGCTAACCATAATGGTTTGAAAAGTCATATTTTGTGTACTTGTGTGAGATTTAATTCCATGTGCAGTAAATTGGAAGGAATTTTCAAACATATTGGTCTAACGGCTATAACACAATTAAGCATGGGGTGCCATGACATTTAAATTCCAAAAAAAATAAAACAAGAACAGAAACACATGAAACCTTGGTTGATGTAATGTCATGCCACCAAGATTATGTGGTACAAAATTTGGCATGTTTGACGAAAGTTTTGACACACACCCCTCACAAACCGGAGCAACTCACTAGAAGGCTCGTGGTTCCGAGAGGGAACAATGCAACGTGCACTAACAATTGTCGTGTGAAAATTGGAAAATTTTAGGGGCCAGTTGACCTTTTGAAGACATTTAAGTGATTCTCTAGCCATTTAATGACCGTAATTCAAATTTGAACTACATGTACATGCAACGGCTAACCATAACAGTTTGAAAAATCATATTTGTGTACTTATGAGCGAGTTAATTCCATGTGCAGCAAATTAAAAGGAATTTTCAAACATATTGGTCTCACGACATGGACACATGCATGGAGTGCCATGGCATTTTAATTCCAAAAGATTAAAAAATGATGAGAAAAACATGAAACCTTGCTTGATGTAATGTCATGCCACCAAGATGATGTGGTAAAAAACTTGTCCAGTTTGATGAAAGTTTGGACATACACCCCGCACAAACCGGAGCAACTCACTAGAAGGCTCGTGGTTCCGAGAGGGAACAATGCATGTTTGATGACGAGCGGGAGATAGCTTCATCTTACGGCCTTCAAATTGTTTTCAACATTTAACGTGCATTAATACAACTGTCATGTGAAAATTTGGAAAATTTCAGGGGTCATTTGACCTTTTGAAGACATTTAAGTGATTTTCTAACCATTTAATGACCGTAATTCAAATTGGAACTACATGTACATGCAACGGCTAACCATAACGGTTTGAAAAATCATATTTGTGTACTTGTGTGCGAGTTAATTCCACGTGCAGAAATTTAGAAGTAATTTTCAAACATATTGGTCTCACGGCATGGACACTACATGCATGGAGTTCCATTGCATTTTAATTCTAAGAAAATAAAAAAATGATGAAAAAAACATGAAACCTTGTTTGATGTAATGTCATGCCACCAAGATGATGTGGTAAAAAATTGTCTTGTTTGACGAAAGTTTGGATACACACCCCTCACAAACCGGAGCAACTCACTAGAAGGCTCGTGGTTCCAAGAGGGAACAATGTATGTTTGATGATGAACAGGAGATAGCTTTCTCTTACGACCTTCAAAAAATTTCAATGTGAAACGTGCACTAACATAATTGTCATGTCAAAATTTGGAAAATTTCAAGGGTCATTTAACCTTTTGAATACATTTAAGTGTTTTTCTAGCCATTTAATGACTATAATTCAAATTTGAACTACATCTACATGCAACGGCTAATCATAACGGTTTGAAAAATCATATTTATGTACTTGTGTGCGAGTTAATTCCATGTGCAGTAAATTAGAAGGAATTTTCAAACATATTGGTCTCACGACATGGACACATGCATGGAGTGCCATGGCATTTTAATTCCAAAAAATTTAAAAATGATCAGAAAAAACATGAAACCTTGTTTGTTGTAATGTCATGCCACCAAGTTGATATGGTAAACAAATTGGCTTGTTTGACGAAAGTTTGGACACACACCCCTCACAAACCGGAGCAACTCATTAGAAGGCTCGTGGTTCTAAGAGGGAACAATGCATGTTAGATGACGAACAAGAGATAGCTTCCTCTTATGGCTTTCAAAAAATTTCTACGTGTAACGTCCACTAATACAACTGTCATGTGAAAATTTGGAAAATTTCAGGGGTCATTTGACCTTTTAAAGACATTTAAGTGATTTTCTAGCCATTTAATGACCTTAATTCAAATTTTAACTACATCTACATGCAACGGCTAACCATAACGGTTTGAAAAATCATATTTATATACTTGTGTGCGAGTTAAAAAATCATCAGGCGATGTAAATATCTGGTGTTCAAAAAAGAAAATGTAAAATCTGGCAAGACAACCGGCCCCACAGGATTGGCACTCTAGTTCGCGCCTTGAGGTTTGGAAGGTGAGTGGCGGGCTTTATTAATCAGACACGGTTCTGCATTAGGAACCGTCGGCTATTATGTTCACACATGGATTTTGCTGCATGAATCGTGCGTAATTCACACTATAGTACTCGTAAATTCTGGTTACCGGCGTGTGTACTGTTCTCATTGATCTAGATTCTGGCCGCCAATAAATACTACCTTGCTCACGTCGTCCCGCCTACATTCTCATCTAGATCGTTCCCTTGCTCGCCCTCTCCCTCTCTCTCAAATCTCTGCCATGGTGCCGCCGGTCTGCCCATGCACCGACGAGGAGTCGCCGCCCCCGAGGACGCTCACTCAAAGAGCAGCAACGAGAACAACTACGCGCCGCCGGACTAGGTTGCGACGGACCCCCCAACTTTGGATTGGTTTTGGGGCCAGTACGATCTTTGTCTTTGGAAGTCGCTGCCGCCGGCTGAGAAAGCCAGACAAGTGGCTTTCAAGAAGAAGATGGCGGAGGAGGAGGCCAGGTACCAGGAATCCTGTGAAGCCCGTGATGCCGCCTAAAAATAGGAGGCGGTGGAGTTTGGGGGGCGGGCACGTCGTCGTGCGAAGGAGGTGTACAAATACGGTACTTCGCGAGGAAGGCCAGAGGCGCTAGGCGCCTCGTCGCTGGTGGAGCTGGGGCGACAAGCTCCAGGATGCCACCGTCGAGGAGCTCCGGTGGGCGCCCAACAAAATGTCAAGATCAATCGCGCGGGTCCGCCTGCAAGAGGCAGATCGACACGTCAAGCGCTGCGAGGCGGAAGAGGCTGAGTACCGCCTCCACTCTGGGAAGACGCCGCGCACCAGGGAGCTCCTGGCGAGGGGCTGCCGGAATACTGGCCCCAGGAGGGATTATTAGTTTTAGTACTGTTTGTATTCAATTTTATGCATTGTACCTAGTAGTTAAGTATCATCACGTATATGTGATGATATTATATATATTCCGTGATGAACTAATGAACAATTAATATTATATGTATTATGAATTACATTTTCTATCTGATTTTGTATACTAATTTGAATCTATTTGTTATCATCCACATATACAGAATGGAAAGCGTATAAACACACATTGAAACAGAACATATAAGAACGGAAAATAGAGTACACATATTGAAACAGAGCAATAAACATAGCAATACTATGATTGCTGTGAATACATAGCTATCCACGTTAAAATGACTCAACAAAATAAAATGCGTCCATGACACCATGACCAGCCGCCCTTGCCTATGGTAGCTCTTGGCTCTGCCTGAACTCGTGCAGGCGTTCGTCCAAGCGGTCGACACGCTCACGGTACATTTGGAGCGCGACCTTGACCTCCAAGTTGGCTATTTCATCGGAGATCGCCACCTCGAGGATGCGACGGCCATGTTCCTCTACTGCGCCCAGGTTTGGCCTGGGGTAAGGCTCTCCACCTGGCCGAGATGACCAGCGGAGTTGGCGTGCAATACGATGACGCCGACAGCCAAAAGTTGGTCGAGGACGAAGATATCCCCGCAGCTGACTCTGTCGTCGATCCGAAGTTTGGTCGAGACGAAGATATCCCCGCAGCTGACGCTGTCGTCGATCCGAAGTTCTGCCATCGGGCTCTCGTGATAACCTGGCGGGACCTGTATGGACCATAAATGTCGGTGCTAAAACTGACAGATCTCGGGTAGGGGTCCCAAGCTTATTGATCAAAGGTAGATGGTAACAAGGAGAGTAGGGACACAATGTTTTACCCACATCTTGATGAGGTAAAACCCTACGTCCTGCTTCTTATATATTGATTGTGACGGGGGTACAAAGTACAGATTGATCTACCTCGAGATCATATGAGTTTGTCTAAACATGCCTAGGGTTTACACATGCTCGATTACAATGTAGGGATAAACATGCCTACTAATCAAAATACGCTTGAAGCGTACGCCAAGCCTCCGGGAGATTTTCGTCTTGATCACGCTAAGGCCAAGGTCGGCAAGGCCCAATCATCAGTTTTGGTGGGTCCTCAGCCCGACCCATAGCCTGTGGACCGACGTGGCAAACACCCCCTAATCCATGACACCAACAACTACCACAACAAGGTTTGTCCGGCTCCGATGAAGGAGGACGATGACGGTGGCGCGCCTTCGGCTCGCTCCAATGATTGTAGTCGTCGCTAGGTGGTTTACGAAAATGGATGTATTTTTTATTTCTAGTGGCTTGTGTACTACTCCCTCCGTCCATAATGTAAGACATTTTTTAACACTACACTAGTGTCAAAAAAACGTCTTACATTATGGGACCGAGGGAGTACCTAATAAATCGGAAGTTTTCTCAAGGAAAAAAGTAGCGCGGTTCTAATTCGGCGCGTGCTGCCTTTGGCGTACTGCTGCAGTGGGACTCTGGCAGCATGTAGCCCACGGAGTTATTAGCATGCCGCATTTTTGCTCTTTCAAGCAGAGATCAGCGGATCAATGAGCAACACGTCAGTACTTGACCACACATGGTTTGGTAGCTGGGCCTGCTGGACCCGTGCTACGGCACCGCTACTGGCACGTGGGCCCTCTCCGCCCATGGCGACCTCGGATCTTCTCATTCTCGGATTCTCCGTCTCCTTGAAATTTTGAATTCGCTATTTACTGTCGGAGAGAATACGGACGTGAGATCCATGCACACGAAAGACCCGGTCGTGTGCAGTAGCACACATGCTGGACATACATGCATCGACAAAGACAACCTTGCGAGGATGCTAGGGAAGGAAAATCACAAGCTTTCTCCAATCTTAGTCACCTTTGGAGATTTCTGGACCATCGTCCAATCATTATCATCACTTTTAGTCCTCTGGCATGACATAGCATCTACTCCCTTCGTTCCTAAATACTTGTCTTTCTAGGCTTTCAAATGGACTCAACATACGGATGTATGTAGACATATTTTAAAGTGTAGATTCACTCATTTTACGCCGAATGTAGTCACTTGTTGAAATCTCTAGAAAGACAAGTATTTAGGAACGGAGGGAGTATGGATTAATCCCTCAAAAAATACTCCAACAACGCTCTGCAAAAAATTACATATCCAGACTGATTTACTAACACAGCTGCATAATAAATACTTCCTCCGTTCCTAAATTTTGTCTTTCTAGAAATGTCAACAAATAATTATATACAGAGTAAAATGAGTGAATCTACACTTTAAAATATGTCTATATACATTCGTATATGATAGTCCATTTGAAGACAACTATTTAGGAACGGATGGAGTATATGCACAATGCAGTACAGGAGCAACACAGTGTACATCATAAACATGTTGCACCACAGATTTCTTTTTGAATTATCACACCCAAACCATGACTTATTTTCCGGATTTTTAACAGAGGGGAAAACGGCTCACGTGCATAGCTATCACCCGTTCCCACAACGTAAAACCCAAGCAAAGCTCAGTACTACTACTTCGTTCTCTCCAGCTCCTGTCCCCTCAATGGCAGCCTTTCTCTCAAGCTCAAATCCAGCCCCGACACGCTCACACACAAGACAACACCTCTTCACTCCGAATTACAAAAACGCCCCTAAGCTTAACGGTAGGCCTCAGAGAAGAAGACAACATTTCGGTCTTTTTCCCTCCGGCTGCTACGATTTATTCCTCTCTCGAAATAAAATGCCAAGCAAAAGTTTCGGATAAATATTTCCGCACGCCTCTCAAAATATGCAGACTCCCGAGAAATAAAGTAAAATTATGTTTAAAACTGTTCTCTTTCAAAAAGTTGCGGTGGAGCTGCCGTCGCCGCTCCCGTCCGGTCAGGCCGCCAGGGGCTCCGGCGCGAAGAGGTCGTCGAGGTCGGCCAGCTCCACGAAGTCCGCCGAGGGGTCCCACCTGCTGCTGCACGTCGCGGGGAGGCAGAACTGCATCAAGTTGTTCAGGGAGGTCTCCTCGTCGACGAATCCCAGGCCGAACGCTGCCGTCACCTCCTCGTCCGCGTTCACCAAGGACCAGCTGGTGGTCGCCGACTGGGAGGCCGCCGTGGTGGAGGGCGACGGGGGGGAGGCCGCCGTGGTGATGGGCGACGGGGCAGAGGTCGCCGTGGTGGAGGGCGACGGGGGAGAGGCCGCCCTGCCGAAGGGCGACGGAGGAGGGGCCGCCATGGTGGAGGGCGACGGGGGAGAGGCCGCCCTGCCGAAGGGCGACGGAGGAGGGGCCGCCGTGGTGGAGGGCGACGGGGGAGAGGCCGCGGATGTCGACGGCGACGGGGCGGACGCCGTCACGGTGGAGATGGGCGGCGAGGGGGAGGGCGCGGTGTACTTAGTGACTGCGCTCGGGCCGCGGAGGCGGAGCACGGCGGAGTCATAGACGGACTTGGCCTCCTCGGCGGTGTTGAAGGTGCCAAGCCAGACGCGCCGCCCCAGCTTCGGGTCGCGGATCTCCGCCGCATACTTGCCCCACGGCCGCCGACGCACGCCCCGCAATCGCCGGGCCGCCCTAGCCCCCGCGGACCAATCATCCCCGCCGCACGCCGCCAACGTACGCGTCTTGCCGGCCGCGGCCGCCCTCAACCTCTTCTCGCGCGTCCAGTGGGAGGAGCTGCTCACCGCACCCGCCGCAGCGGACGGAAGATGAGAGAACGCGCGCGGCAGGCCGATCTGCCGCACGCACCGTCGCGCGCAGTGTCGCTGAGGCTGGCTCGTCTCCTCGTCGGAGTCGTCGGTGGCATCGGCGTCGAGGAAGTGCACGCGAACGACGCGGCCGGCGGCGGCGCCGCCGTGGCCTCCAGGGAGCCGCCAGCAACCGTCCATCACCGAGGAGAGTCGACCGCGGCAAGCCCCGATTTCATCAGCTGGCAACGGACGAACGGATTTGGTGGAGCTCCCCTGTTGGTTGGGTGTGGTTTTGGGAGGGTTTTAGAGAGAGAAAGGATTGGATGGGGTTCGGCGCTTCTCTCTCTATCTCCACCTGTAAACAGAGAAGGGTGGAATGGGTGAAGTGTAAAAGAGTGTGCAAGAGGGAGGCGTGAAGCGCGCGGTGGCAGGGGTATTTATGCAAACTTGCCATCTCTTTGAGCGCCACTGCCCACGGACCTGCGGGGCCCGTGACCATGTGGGCCCTGTGTGTCAGTTACGACAACGATGGTGCCCCCGGTGCAAAGTTGCTTCCGGCTTGGCGGGCGAGCCGCGCAGCTGCTGCTCTGCTCTCCAGCTGGCCACGGGCCCGCGCGTCAGCGGAGCGTGTTGGTCACTTCACGTGAGCGGTAAATATCTACAACCACTTCGCGGTACCCCTACGTACCCCACCACGCTGACGTGCGGGTCCAGGGGATAAAGTTTCGTTGCCGTCAGGTCGGAGGCAGCGGGGGCGGGAGATGGGTAGGTAACCGGGCGGTGATAAATAGATTCTGACATGCCGGAGAGCAAGTGGGGTGGCGTGGACCTGCGGCGCCCGTCGGATGCGTCGTCGCGATGCGGGCCCGTCCGTACGGCAGGCCGACGGAGGAGCACCAGGGGCACTGGGCGTATTTTACCGCGTGTGCCCAGGGGCAAGCTGGTCATGTTTTCAAGAGTGGTGCGGTCGCCTCGGCCTCTCTCCCGAACTCCACAGTCGACACGCGAGCGCCTGGGATGAGAGATACTCCTAGATGTGTGGGCCCGACGCATCGGAACGGCGAGGGTAACAAGCGCGCGGCGTGTCGTGTGTGCACGCATGGGCACGTGGAGTATTTCTCTCTTTTCTTGCTTGGCTCACCTAACAGCTCGACGGGGACAACACGGGGGCAAAATTTCGTGTTTTGACCCTTTTTATACAAATTCAGCATCTGACTCGGGTTCGAAAAAAATTCGGGATTTGACCTTTTTCTTACTGCCATGGTCTCTGGCGGTAGGGTACTAATTCACGCCAGCACGCGGAAACGGCTGTCGTCCCCCTCCGTCGCACCCTACCGTCAGGGCGCCTGGCGGTAGCCTGTCTAACCCTACCGCAAGGGCCCCTGGCGGTAGGGTCCGGGCAGTTATTTCGTCCTAGACCCTGCGCCCCTGCCCATCTCTCCACCCCTCCCCCTCCTCAGTCGGCAGTTTCTCATTCTTTCTCCCCCAAGTCGCCCCTCTCTCCCTCTCGCATCTCCTCCACTCTCCCCCTCAGATCTTCACCGATTTTTCACCGTTTTGGTGGATCGAGATGGCCTCGAAGAGAGAAACGTAAGCTCCTCCGATCCCTCCAATTAGTTTTTGCAAACTTGCTTCCAATTCAACGCATTATTTGCTTGAAATCCCTCATATTTTTGAACTTAGATTGGATTTTTTTACCTAAGATTGTTTTAGCTTGATTGTAGTTCTAGTTCTTAGTTCTTTAGTAAATAGTGGTATTGAATATGAACTCTAATCAATAGTTCATATGTTAGTGTGAAGATGAACCCTAGTTCATAATTTTTTAACATAAAAAATTATGATGTAATGCATGTGGGAGGACTTGATTGTAGTTTTATAATGCATGTTGATATGATGATATGAAGATGTTGGAGGACTTTTTTTGTTTACAAATATGATGATATGATGCATCTTGGAGGACTTTTTTGTTTAAAAATACGATTATATGATGCATGTTGGAGGTTTTTTGATGATATGATGCATGTTGATATGATTTGATCCACCATGTGTAGTAGATGTTGGTGGAGGATTTTTTTTGATATGATTCATGGTGATATGATTTTGATATGATGCATGTTTATGTATGCTTATGCTTATGATGTTTTTGTTTATGAAATTTTATTAAGCCGGCCACCTCTTGTGGACAACATCGGCCCACGGTACTCCATGCTGGACTGGGCATTCGAGAAGGGTCATCGTGCCCGTTTCATAGAGAACGGAGAGGTAAGTGATATGAATGAAATATTGATCAAAGTTTTCGGATTGATGAAAATAATTTCCTAACTTTTGGCGTTCACTTTTTGATAGATGCTCCAGCCACTGCGCATGAGGGGTCACGGGGTTGAAGGGCATATGGACTACGATGAGTGCTACGCGCCGTTCTTTAAGAGAGCCCGACTGTTGGGTTTCATGTTGCAGTTCAAGCGTCAGCCGCCGACGCTTGTCCACGCAGCTCTGACAGCTTTGATTGATCGGTGGCGACCGGAGACCCATTCTTTCCATCTCCCATGCGGAGAGATGACGGTGACTCTCGAGGATTGGTCGATGATTACTGCCATACCGATCGAGGGCCATGCACTGACCGGGCGAGTGGAGAGGACCAACTGGCAGGAGTACCACCCTCATCGGCGGCTGCCCCGAGGCTAAGGGTAACCGTACATTCGGTGTGTCGTTGCCCTGGCTCTCGGAGCACCGGAAGACATGCCCCCAAGACGCTGATGAGACGACTCTGGAGTGGTACGCGAGGGCCTGCCTGTGGTATCTTCTCACGGAGGTCATGTTTCCAGACGCATCCGAGGACTCTGCCAACTGGTCGTATCTGTTCTTCCTAGCCGACTGGGATGCAGGGTACAGTTGGGGGACCGCATCTCTCGCCTACCGCCAGGGACCCAGGCGGTAGGCTGTTTAATCCTACCGCCAGATTCCCTGGCGGTAGCAAAAGGGTCAAATCCCGATTTTTTCCCTAGCCGGGGTCAGATCCTGAATTTGTATTGCAAAAGGGTCAAAACACGAAATTTAGCCCAATACGGGCACAACCCGCCCGACGTTTTTTCCCGACTCATGAGTGCAGTTTGGCTCGCCGTAATCCATTCGTTTCACAAGGCAAGGCAGTGCATATTTTTTTCATGTGAAAGTCAAATATATCTATGTTTAACCAATTTGAAGAAAACATACTATCAACATACACAATACCAAACCAGTATAATTAGATTCATCATGAAGTGTCATTATTAATTATTTTATACGTTGAAGTTTATGTTGTAAACTTGATCAAATATAGACATGATTAAATTTAAAAAAAAGAAAAATACACTACATTATATAACAGAGGACGTCCTATATAACTCATGTGTTTCAGGGAACACCCGATCATCACTTCAACAATTGTAGTTAGATTGCGTATACAAAATAATGCCCGAAGACTTAGAGCTATCTACATCCCCCTTACCCTTTTCTCTACATATAACTTATAAAGTGGGGGGTCGGTGTTCTGGGAACGGAGGTATCTAGACTTGCCTGCCTGCGGCCCACGGCCTGGCTCCATCAACGACCTGGTACGGCCTAGCTTCGACATCGACAACTCAAGAGCCTCGCGAGGCACGGACGGCATCAAGACCTCCAAAATGAGCAGCCTCCTCAGGCTGGCTCCCGAGGAGCGGAGATTTCCATACAAGCCTCACCTCGCGAGGTTCGGGTAACGTGAGCCATGACGACCAAGGCCAGGCGGGCGCCAGTGGGCACAGTGTACCAGTTTTCTCTTTGGTGCTAAGGAGACAAGCGCAGGTGCGGAGTTTCGAGGAATCAGCCAAAGGTTCCCATTCCCATGCAACAAGACCAAGACCGCCAGGACGGAGGTCATCACCGAGCCCACCGCGGCGTCACGACCAGAGGCTTTTGCATGCGAAGACTATTTTTGTCAGGATAAGATGTACTAGTTGTCTCCCTTCGAATTTGGCTGTTATGGGATCCATTCCCGCCTTCATTTGGGAAGAGGACCAAGGCCACTATAAATAGGATCTAGTCATCACCATAGAGGGGATCAGATCCATTCCACCCTGACCAGCTCACCAACTCACTTGAGCTCAAGAACACACCTTCTGAGGTAGTTCTCCATTGTACTAGTTCATCCTCAACCCCTCGAGGCCAATCCACCACAAAGCAGGAGTAGGGTTTTACACCGCAAGGTGGCCCGAACCTGGGTAAACTGTTGTGTCCCCTTTCCCTTGAGTTCGACGAGCTAGGCTGTGAGATTGACGAGTAGGCAGACTTGGGAGGTTGAGTTCTTCACACACACCCCAGAGTTCAAACCTCTCAAAGGTTTGCGGAACCGGAAATCCGACATTTGGCGCGCCACGTAGGGGTGCGTCGAAAATCCGCCACTCTATCCGCTGCACTCCGCTGTCGGCTCTCATGGCGGACGCTCCTCCATCGACCGTGTCAAAGTGCGCCTTCGAAGGAGCCGAGGGCCTCCGAGCTTTTGCCCACACCTTGCGGCAGGTGCAGTGGCCACCCAAGTTCAGGCTGGAGTTGCTGCCCCGCTACGACAGCGTGGCAGATCCGACAGGTTTCCTCCAAGCATACGAGGAGGCAGTTTCGGCGGCCGGCGGCGACGACAAGGTCATGGCCAACTAGCTCCCCATGGCCCTCGCGGGCGCGCCGCGCGCCTGGCTGCTCAACTTGCCAAGGTCTTCAGTGGCTTCCTGGGAGGAGCTGCGCGACCTCTTTGTCGCGCGCCTCGCGGCGCCGGCAGCCCACGCTGTCGCAGCCCTCCTCGATGGTTCACAGGCGCCACCCTTAGACCGCTACGTCAAGCAGTTCTTCCTCCAAGTGGGTGCCGCCCGCTGTCAAAACCGGCGGATCTCGGGTAGGGGGTCCCGAACTGTGCATCTAAGGCTAATGGTAACAGGAGGCAAGGGACACGATGTTTACCCAGGTTCAGGCCCTCTCGATGGAGGTAATACCCTACTTCCTGCTTGATTGATCTTGATGATATGAGTATTACAAGAGTTGATCTACCACGAGATCATAGAGGCTAAACCCTAAAAGCTAGCCTATGATTATGATTGTTGTTGGTCCTATGGACTAAACCCTCCGGTTTATATAGACACCGGAGGGGGCTAGGGTTACACAGAGTCGGTTACAGAGGAGGAGATCTACATATCCGAACTGCCAAGCTTGCCTTCCACGCAAAGGAGAGTCCCACCCGGACAAGGGACAAAGTCTTCAATCTTGTATCTTCATAGTCCAACAGTCCGGCCAAAGTATATAGTCCGGCTGTCCGAGGACCCCTTAATCCAGGACTCCCTCAGTAGCCCCTGAACCAGGCTTCAATGACGATGAGTCCAACGCGCAGATTGTCTTCGGCATTGCAAGGCGGGTTCCTTCTCCGAATACTCCATAGAAGATTTCGAACACAAGGATCGTGTCCAGCTCTGCCAAACAAATACCACTGTAGAGAGCACAATATTCCACAAATCTAATCTGCCGACAACTTTTCATAGCGTGACATCACGCTATGGCCCGGTCATTATTCGAATCATTTTTCTCAACCAGCTACTGCACATATTGCGAGGCGGTTTCCTTGGCACGTCTTGTCGAAGCAGAGATCGTGTCCCCTTATCACGGGATTCTCATCAATACGGGTGTGGGTAACCCAACCGTGCCATCAATCGTGGCGCTTGGGGAATAAGCGAGTTTACCGGGCAAGTGGGGAGGCGCAGGATCTCTGCTGCCTTTATAAGGGGATAAGAACTCCCTTTTTCACCCATGCCTTCTTCTTCCTCCGCTCATCCATTCCTTCTCGCTCGAGCCCTAGCGCCCAAGCATTCGTCTTCTCTGCCCGAAAAGGTTTCCCGAAAATGTCCGGATCTGGAGCAGGAGGCAAGTGGATGGACTCTACCGTCTGAAAGAAGGATATCAAAAAGCTTCGGGGGGGGGGGGCAGGTATTTGGCCGAGAGAATCGGTCACCATCTTTCGACGGTGGGACAGATCGTCCCCACTCCGGAACCCCACGAGAGGGTGGTATTCCTCCATCACTTTGTCCGCGGGCTAGGGTTTCCCCTTCACCCATTCGTTCGCGGCATCATGTATTATTACGAGAATGATTTTTATGATCTATCCCCCAATTCCTTCCTCAACATCTCGACATTCATCGTCGTGTGCGAGGCCTTTCTCCGCATCCCGCCACACTTTGGCTTATGGCTGAAGGTTTTTAATGTGAAGCACAAGGTAGTGAGTGGCGAGCACGCCGAGTGCGGAGGCGCCATGGTGAGCAAGATGCCCAACGTTACATGGCCAACAGGTACTTTCAATGATTCCGTCAAGGAGTGGCAGCAGCAGTGGTTTTACATTACTAAGTCGCCCGGCAAGGAATGGGCCGCTGCTCCGGAATTCAGATCCGGAGCCCCCCTGCGACTTATGTCCTGGCCCAAGAAGGGCCTGAACTGGGCTTCTTCTGACAAAATATCGGTACTCCAGATGCACGTCCAGGATATGGAAGACAAGAACATCAAGCTCGTCAATGTAGTCCAGGTGATGTTAGTTCGCCGGATTCTACCTTGTCAACACCGGGCTTGCAATTTATGGGAGTTCGACCCAGCCAAGCACCACACCCTGCTAGAGCTCTTTGGCTCCTCGCAAAGGACATCTGGAAGGTGCTTTTCAAGTCCGGCAAATCATGGCCGGACTCCGCCGAGGACCGCGGGTACCAACTATCCGGCCCTGCAAGTTCGGTAAGTCACTGTATGTTAACAATTCATATATTTCATTTGCATATCCTTAGAAAAATGCTTAATGTGTTTCCCACAACTTTCCTAGGGCTGGGCGAAGAAGGCGGGGCGGATCTACTATCTGGCCCCGCTTCCAGAAGAACCGGCCGGCCCACTTCTGACGAAGGTGCTGGTCTCGGCGCCTTACAAGGCGCCGAAGAAGAAGGCCGAGAAGGAGGCCAAGAAGACCAGGGGCGGCCTTCGTCGCCGTGGTGCTTTGGACACAAAATCCAAAGACTCCAATGCCCATTCTTCCTCCGAAGAGGAGGAGGAGGAGGATGAAGACGAATCCCCCGTGGGGGGAAGAAAGAAAAGGACGGCCTCCATGTCCTTGGAGGCCGAGTCGCCTAAAAGGGGAAAACTCCCCTTCTAGAGGAGTCCACTGTCACCGCCGGTAGTAGCCCGGAGTGGGATCCCAGGGCCCAGCCCTTGGTGAACTCATGAGTATAAAATCCGAACATGCTTATACGTCCAGACTTGTCATGGCATAACATTTTAATCTGAGCCATACTTTTTACAGTCCGGCGAGGTCCCACGCCGAACAATCCTCGTCGGAGGATTTGCTGGGTTCGGATGCTATGGAGAGCGGGACACCCTCGAAGGCCCCCTCCCCCAAACATGTGAATTACACCGAGGTTTCATCCTAGAAGGACCCGGGCCACGGAGGGGGGGGGGGAAGATCGCAAGGGCGGCGCCAGGAGGTCAGATTTCAGGGGGTTGCTACCTCTTGAGAACTGCGTTGGATTTCCCCGAAGAGGAGAGGATGATGCAGCAAAGTAGCGTAAGTATTTCCCTCAATTTTTGAGAACCAAGGTATCAATCCAGTAGGAGACCACGCACAAGTCCCTTGTACCTACACAAAACGATAGCTACTCGCAACCAACACGATTAGGGGTTGTCAATCCCTTCACGGTCACTTACGAGAGTGAGATCTGATAGAGATGATAAATAATATTTTTGGTATTTTTGGTATAGAGATGCAAAGTAAAAAGTAAAAGGCAAAGTAAAAGCAAAGCAAGTAATAAAGTAATGGAGATTGATATGATGAGAATAGACCCGGGGGCCATAGGTTTCACTAGTGGCTTCTCTCAAGAGCATAGATATTCTATGGTGGGTGAACAAATTACTGTTGAGCAATTGACAAAATTGAGCATAGTTATGAGCATATCTAGGTAATGATCATGTATACAGGCATCACGTCCGAGACAAGTATATCGAAACGATTCTGCATCTACTACTATTACTCCACTCATCGACCGCTATCCAGCATGCATCTAGAGCATTAAGTTAAAAACAGAGTAACGCCTTAAGCAAGATGACATGATGTAGAGGGATAAATTCATGCAATATGATAAAAAAACCATCTTGTTATCCTCGATGGCAACAATACAATACGTGCCTGGCTGCCCCTTCTGTCACTGGGAAAGGACACCGCCAGATTGAACCCAAAGCTAAGAACTTCTCCCATTTCAAGAACTACCAATCTAGTTGGCCAAACCAAATGGATAATTCGAAGAGACTTGCAAAGATAACTCAATCATATATAAAAGAATTCAGAGAAGATTCAAATATTGTTCATAGATAAGCTGGATCATAAACCCACAATTCATCGGTCTTAACAAACACACCGCAAAAAGAAGATTACATCGAATAGATCTCCACGAGAGAGGGGGAGAACATTGTATTGAGATCCAAAAAGAGAGAAGAAGCCATCTAGCTACTAGCTATGGACACGAAGGTCTGAAGTAAACTACTCACACTTCATCGGAGGGGCTATGGTGTTGATGTAGAAGCCCTCCATGGTGGATGCCCCCTCCGACGGAGCTCCGGAACAGGCCCCAAGATGGGAACTCGTGGATACAGAAGGTTGCGGCGGTGGAATTAGGTTTTTGGCTCCTGTTCTGATCGTTTGGGGATACATAGGTATATATAGGAGGAAGGAGTACGTCAGTGGAGCAACAGGGGGGCCACGAGGCAGGGGAGCGCGCCCTAGGGGGGGCACCCCCCCACCCTCGTGATCGCCTCTGTTACATCTTGGAGTAGGGTCCAAGTCTCCTGGATCACGTTCGGTGAGAAAATCACGTTCCCGAAGGTTTCATTCCCTTTGGACTCCGTTTGATATTCTGTTTCTTCGAAACACTGAAATAGGCAAAAAAACAGCAATTCTGGGCTGGGCCTCCGGTTAATAGGTTAGTCCCAAAAATAATATAAAAGTGGAAAATAAAGCCCAATATAGTCCAAAACAGTAGATAAAGTAGCATGGAGCAACCAAAAATTATAGATACGTTGGAGACGTATCAGGCATCCCCAAGTTTAATTCATGCTCGTCCTCGAGTAGGTAAATGATAAAAAAGAATTTTTGATGCAGAGTGATACTTTGACATAATTTCAATGTAAATCTTCTTAATTGTGATATGAATATTCAGATCCGAAAGATTCAAGACAAAAGTTCATATTGACATAAAAATAATAATACTTCAAGCATACTAATCAAAGCAATCATGTCTTCTCAAAATAACATGGCAAAAGAAAGTTCATCCCTACAAAATCATATAGTTAGGCTATGCTTCATTTTCGTCACACAAAGATGTTCCCAACTTCTATACCCCCGATGACAAGCCAAACAATTGTTTCATACTTAAATAATCTCAAAAAATTTCAACTTTCACGCAATAGATGAGCACGAGCCATGGATATAGCACTATGGGTGGAATAGAATATGATGATGGGGATTGTGTGGAGAAGACAAAAAAGGAGAAAGTCTCACATTGATGAGGATAATCAACGGGCTATGGAGATGCCCATTAATTAATGTCAACATGAGGAGTAGGGATTGCCATGCAACGGATGCACTAGAGCTATGAATGCTCAACAAAAAGAAAACTAGTGGGTGTGCATCCAACTCGCTTGCTCATGAAGACCTAGGGCATTTGAGGAAGCCCATCGTAGGAATATACAAGCCAAGTTCTATAATGAAAAATTCCCACTGTATAAAAAAAGAACTTATGAGACTCAGTACATGAAGAACAAGGTGCTACTTTGAAGCACAATATATGAGACTCACTACATGAGGAACAAGGTGCTACTTTGAAGCACAAGTGTGGAAAAAGAGATAGTAGCATTGCCTTTTTTTCTTTTCTTTTCTTTTCTTCTTTTTTCTTTTTTTGGGGCCTTTCCTTTTTTTTGGCCTTTTTTTGGGCAATGCTCTACTAATGATGATCATCACACTTCTATTGATTACAACATAAAGATTACAACTCGAAACTTAGAACAAGATATGACTCTATATGAATGCCTCCGGCGGTGTACCGGGATGGTGCAATGAATCAAGAGTGACATGTATGAGAAATAATACATGGTGGCTTCGCCACAAATACGATGTCAACTACATGATCATGCAATGGCAATATGACAAAAGTAATGTATGTCATGATGATGATGGAAGTTGCATGTCAATATATCTCGGAATGGCTATGGAAATGCCATGATAGGTAGGTATGGTGGCTGTTTTGAGGAAGATATAAGGAGGTTTATGTGTGATAGAGCGTATCGTATCACGGGGTTTGGATGCACCGGAGAAGTTTGCACCAACTCTCAAGGTGAGAAAGGGCAATGCATGGTACCAAAGAGGCTAGCAAAGGCGGAAAGGTGAGAGTGCGTATAATCCATGGACTAAACATTAGTCAAAAGAACTCATATACTTATTGAGTCATCAAAAATCAAGTACTACGCGCATGCTCCTAGGGGGATAGATTGGTAGGAAAAGACCATCACTCGTCCCCGACCGCCACTCATAAGGATGCACAAGCCAGGTACACTTCATGTTTCAAGTTTGTTACACAACTTTAACCATACGTGCATGCTACGGGACTTGCAAACTTCAACACAAGCATTATTTGAATTCATAATCACTCAACTAGCACGACTTTGATATTATCACCTCCATATCTCAAAACAATTATCAAGCATCAAAATTATCTTAGTATTCAATTCACTCAAAAGAAAGTTTCACATATCTTGAATACCAAGTATATTAATATTAAGCAAATTACCAAGCTATTAACAACTCTCAAAATAATCTAAGTGAAGCATGAGAGATCAATAGTTTCTTTAAAACAAATCCACCACCATGGTCTAAAAGATCTAAGTGAAGTACTAGAGCAAAAGTTATCACACTCAAAAGATATAAGTGAAGCACTATGAGCAAAACTATCAAGCTCAAACGATATAAGTGAAGTACATAGAGTGTTCTAACAAATTCCAATTCATGTATGGCTCTCTCAAAAGGTGTGTACAGCAAGGATAATTGTGGTAAACTAACAAGCAAAGACGCAAATGATACAAGACGCTCCAAGCAAAACACATATCATGTGGTGAATAAAAATATAGCTCCAAGTAAATTACCGATGGAAGTGGACGAAAGAGGGGATGCCTTCCGGGGCATCCCCAAGCTTTGACTTTTTGGTGTCCTTGGATTATCTTGGGGGTGCCATGGGCATCCCCAAGCTTAGGCTCTTGCCACTCCTTGTTCCATAATCCATCAAAAGAATTCACCCAAATCTTGAAAACTTCACAACACAAAACTCAATAGAAATCTCGTGAGCTCCGTTAGAGAAAGAAAACGAAGAAATACTTAAGGTACTGTAATGAACTCAGTCTTTATTTATATTGGTGTTAAAACTACTGTATTCCAACTTCTCCATGGATTATAAACTAATTTACTAGCCATAGATTCATCAAAATAAGCAAACAACACACGCAAAACAGAATCTGTCAAAAACAGAACAGTCTGTAGCAATCTGTAACTAACGCGAACTTATGGAACTCTAAAAATCCTACCAAAATAGGAAGTCCTGAAAAATTTGTTTATTGAACATCAGCAAAAAGAATCAACGCAAAATCACGTTTCTGAGATTTAACAAAATTATATTCGTGCGTGCAAAGTTTCTGTTTTTCAGCAGAATCAAATCAACTATCATCGTAGGTTATCCTATAGGTTCTACTTGGCACAAACACTAATTAAAAGATAAAACCACATCCAAGCAGACGCTAGATGGATTATTTATTCCTAAACATAAGCAAAAACAAAAAACACAAATAAAATTGGGTTGCCTCCCAACAAGCGCTATCGTTTAACGCCCCTAGCTAGGCATAAAAGCAAGGATAGATCTAGGTATTGCCATCTTTGGTAGGCAATCCATAAGTGGCTCTCATGATAGATTCATATGGTAATTTTATTTTCTTTCTAGGGAAGTGTTCCATGCCCTTCTTTAAGGGAAATTGGAATCTAATATTCTCTTCTTTCATATCAATGATCGCACCAATCGTTCTAAGGAAAGGTCTACCAAGAATAATAGGACATGAAGGATTGCAATCTATATCAAGAATGATAAAATCTATGGGCACATAATTCCTATTTGCAACAATAAGAACATCATTAATTCTTCCCATAGGCTTTTTAATAGTGGAATCCGCAAGATGCAAGTTTAGAGTGCAATCATCAAAGTCACGGAAATCTAGCAAATCACACAAAGTTTTGGGAATAGTAGAGACACTAGCACCCAAATCACACAAATCATGAAACTCATAATCTTTAATTTTAATTTTGGTAGTAGGTTCCCACTCATCATAGAGTTTTCTAGGGATAGAAACTTTCAACTTAAGTTTTCCTTCATAAGATTGCATCAAGGCATCAATAATGTGTTCGGTAAAGGCCTTATTTTGACTATAAGCATGAGGAGAATCTAGCACGGATTGCAACAAGGAAATACAACCAATCAAAGAGCAATTTTCATAATTAAATTCCTTGAGATCCAAAATAGTGGGTTTAGCAACATCTAGGTTTTTATTTCTTTCAATCCCACTTTCATCAATTTCATCATCAAGATTTAGAAACTCCGAATTCTTAGAACGCCTTCTAGGTAAAGGAAGATCATATTCAGTTTCATCAAGATTCATATTGCAAAACAAAGATTTAATGGGGGACACATCAATAACTTTTAGATCTTCATCTTGATTTTCATAGGAATTGGAAGAACATGCTTTAATAAAGGCATCTTTGGAAGCACGCATCCTAGTGGTTCTTTCTTTGCACTCATCAATGGAAATTCTCATGGCTTTGAGAGACTCATTGATATCATGCTTAGGAGGAATAGATTTAAGCTTTAAAGAATCAATTTCAAGAGAAATTCTATCAATGTTCCTAGCCAAATCATCAACTTTAAGCAATTTCTCTTCAAGCAAAGCATTAAAATTCTTTTATGAATTCATAAACTCTTTAACACTACTCTCAAATTCAGAGGGCATCTTATTAAAATTTCCATAAGAGTTGTTGTAGGAATTTCCATAGTTATTAGAAGGATTACTAGGATAAGGCCTAGGATTAAAATTCCCTCTATACACGTTGTTTCCAAAACTATTCCTACCAACAAAATTCACATCCATAGATTCATTATTATTCTCAATCAAAGTAGACAAAGGCATATCATTGGGATCAAGAGAAGTATTTTTAGTAGCAAACATCTTCATAAGTTCATCCATCTTTTCACTCAGAACATTGATTTCTTCTATAGCATGCACTTTTTTACTAGAAGATCTTTCGGTGTGCCATTGAGAATAATTAGCCATAATATTATCAAGAAATTTGGTAGCATCTCCTAACGTAATTTCCATAAACGTGCCTTCCGCGGCTGAATGTAAAAGATTTCTAGAAGCAAAATTCAATCCGGCATAAAAATTTTGTATGACCATCCATAAATTCAAACCATGAGTAGGGCAATTGCGAAGCATCAATTTCATTCTTTCCCAAGATTTGGCAACATGCTCATGATCAAGTTGTTTAAATTCATAATATTGTTCCTAAGAGTGATGATCTTAGCGGGAGGAAAATACTTAGAGATAAAAGCATCTTTGCACTTGTTCCAAGAATCAATACTATTTTTAGGCAAAGACGAAAATCAAACTTTAGCACGATCTCTAAGAGAAAACGGAAATAAATTTAATTTGACGATATTGTTATCCATATCTTTCTTCTTTTGCATATCACACAAATCAGCAAAATTGTTTAGATGAGTAGCGGCATCTTCACTAGGAAGGCCGGCAAATTGATCTTTCATAACAAGATTCAGCAAAGCGGTATTGGTTTCACAAGACTCATCATTATTAAGAGGAGCAATCGAAGTACTAAGGAAATCATTATTATTGGTATTCGAGAAGTCACACAATTTGGTATTATCTTGCGCCATGGCAACAAGTAATCCAACACACAAGCAAACAGCAAGGCAACGGAAAAAGGCAAACGGGAAAGAGAGGAGGAGATTGGGAAAGAGAGGGCGAATAAAACGGCAAGGGTGAAGTGGGGGAGAGGAAAACGAGAGGCAAATGGAAAATAATGTAATGCGAGAGATAGGGATTGTGATAGGTACTTGGTATGGTTGACTTGCTTGCGTGAGCCTCCCCGGCAATGGCGCTAGAAATTCTTCTTGCTACCTCTTGAGCACTGCGTTGGATTTCCCCGAAGAGGAGAGGATGATGCAGCAAAGTAGCGTAAGTATTTCCCTCAATTTTTGAGAACCAAGGTATCAATCCAGTAGGAGACCACACACAAGTCCCTCGTACCTACACAAAACGATAGCTACTCGCAAGTAACGCGATTAGGGGTTGTTAATCCCTTCACGGTCACTTGTGAGAGTGAGATCTGATAGAGATGATAAATAATATTTTTGGTATTTTTGGTATAGAGATGCAAAGTAAAAAGTAAAAGGCAAAGTAAAAGCAAAGCAAGTAATAAAGTAATGGAGATTGATATGATGAGAATAGACCCGGGGGCCATATGTTTCACTAGTGGCTTCTCTCAAGAGCATAGATATTCTACGGTAGGTGAACACATTACTGTTGAGCAATTGACAGAATTGAGCATAGTTATGAGCATATCTAGGTAATGATCATGTATATAGGCATCCCGTCCGAGACAAGTAGATCGAAACGATTCTGCATCTACTACTATTACTCCACTCATCGACCGCTATCCAGCATGCATCTAGAGTATTAAGTTAAAAACAAAGTAACGCCTTAAGCAAGATGACATGATGTAGAGGGATAAATTCATGCAATTTGATAAAAACCCCATCTTGTTATCCTCGATGGCAACAATACAATACGTGCCTTGCTTCCCCTTCTGTCACTGGGAAAGGACACCGCAAGATTGAACCCAAAGCTAAGCACTTCTCCCATTGCAAGAACTACCAATCTAGTTGGCCAAACCAAACGGATAATTCGAAGAGACTTGCAAAGATAAATCAATCATACATAAAAGAATTCAGAGAAGATTCAAATATTGTTCATAGATAAGCTGGATCATAAACCCACAATTCATCGGTCTCAACAAACACACTGCAAAAAGAAGATTACATCGAATAGATCTCCACGAGAGAGGGGGAGAACATTGTATTGAGATCCAAAGAGAGAGAAGAAGCCATCTAGCTACTAGCTATGGACCCGAAGGTCTGAAGTAAACTACTCACACTTCATCGGAGGGGCTATGGTGTTGATGTAGAAGCCCTCCGTGGTGGATGCCCCCTCCGGCGGAGCTCCGGAACAGGCCCCAAGATGGGATCTCGTGGATATAGAAGGTTGCGGCGGTGGAATTAGGTTTTTTGCTCCTGTTTTGATCGTTTGGGGATACGTAGGTATATATAGGAGGAAGGAGTACGTCGGTGGAGCAACAGGGGGGCCACGAGGCAGGGGGGCGCGCCCTAGGGGGGCGCCCCCCACCCTCGTGATCGCCTTTGTTACGTCTTGGAGTAGGGTGCAAGTCTCCTGGATCATGTTCGGTGAGAAAATCACGTTTTCGAAGGTTTCATTCCGTTTGGACTCCGTTTGATATTCTGTTTCTTCGAAACACTGAAATAGGCAAAAAAAAACAGCAATTCTGGGCTGGGCCTCCGGTTAATAGGTTAGTCCCAAAAATAATATAAAAGTGGAAAATAAAGCCCAATATAGTCCAAAACAGTAGATAAAGTAGCATGGAGCAATTAAAAATTATAGATACGTTGGAGACGTATCAGGGGTCGTCTTGAATCCGGCCCCCAGCCAGACACAATTCCGGATACCAATAATGCCCCAGAATCAGGCAGGCAGCCTCCGTCGGCTGGAGGGGGTGTGTCTGTTCCACCGACAATCTCTGTCCAACCAGAGGTGTCGGATGCTTTATTGGTAGCGCTGAAGAGCGCCTCCATCGTTGATGAACACCGTGCCCTTATGGGTGCAGTGATTGAAAAGATTCAGTCTGCTGAGAGTGGACTGAATGAATCCTGTATCAGCCTCATAAGAGGCTTTGAGGTATGTTTTATGATGTTTGGAAGAGTGTCATGGTATAGATAGCAGCCCCTGATACACTGTTCGGTGAAAGAAAGAGCCGGGCAGAGGATCAAATTTATGTTTGAAGGAGACTCACTTGATGACATCTATCTCTTTTTAATAAGTAGGCGTCTATAGCGACTGCTGCCTCTCATGCTGCGAAAGTATCCGGACTAAGGCATAGTCTGGAGCGGGCCGAAGGAGAACTTGGCTGAGTGAAGAAACAACTGGAGGACAACCAAGGTATGCAGAAACCTTGTTCACTTAGCACAAATGAATAAGTGTGCATGATGAAAATATTTTTATGATGTGCTCTAGGGGTGACGGCCGAAATTGAGGCTCTTAAGAAGGCTGTGGCCGAAGCCGAGAAGAAGGCAGCCGCAGAGTAGGCTCTCCATGAGAAGCACGATGCTAGAGTTATTGAAGCTGAGCGAGAGCTTCAGGAGGCCGTGAGGAAATGCGAGACCTTGGAGCAGAGTTTATCAGGGAAAGAATCTGAACTCTCCCAGGCTTGCCAAGCCGCAAGTGATGCTCGGGGGAAGCCCAAGGTGCCCTGAAGGAAATCCAGGAGGCGAGGAAGATTGCGGCTGGTAAGGCTTTCTATATACAAAGCAGGTATTTGAGAGGAGAAAATTAAGTTGATAGTTAGAATTCTGTTTTCTCCAGGGGTATTTGTGGAGCTGCCACGTAGCATATCTGATGCCGCCCAATTCTACCGAGCCGAAGAAAGGAACACTATGGATAAGCTCTTATGGACGCAGTATCTAGCACCGAATTATCCGGTGCCTTTTGCCGATCAACTGAAGCAGCTGATCGAACTGCATAAGGCGGCCGAGCTAGCCATGAAGGATTTAATTATCCGGCTATGGCCCGCCGAGCCGATTCTAAGCAGTTACTTCGGGCTCGTGAAGCGGCTTGTGAGTGCCTGCCCTCGACTCGAAGTCATCAAGAGGTCGGTCTGTATGGAGGGTGCGTGAATGGCCTTCGCCCGTGCAAAGGTGCATTGGGGGAAGAAGGATGCGGAAAAGCTGATGACTGAGGGACCACCGGAGGGGAAGGAGCACCACAAGCCCGAACTATATTATGAAGGTGTCTTGAAAGGAGCTCGCCTTGCAGCGGAGCAATGCACCAAGGACATTATATTCCATGAATACAGTCATGTTGCACTACAAAAAAAGACACATCCGTGACATTTTGGGCCGAACGAAATTTTTTTCTGTCATACATATGACACTTCTATGAGGATAATTGTGACAAAACCCAGTATCATCATAGATGTGGTGGGCTCCTACTTCTATGACAAAAAATCATGACAAAAAATGGGCTTTTCGTCCTGGGCGGGCCGGAGACGCAGCTGCATGACATTCTTTGGGCCGTCCATGACGGAAAAAACCGTGGTAGAAGGGAGGGGGAGGAAAATTTCAGGGAGTTACCGGTTACGGTGGGAGGCCGAGGGCCGAGCGATGCGCGTTTCTCTCGTACACGTGCGAGGCGTTGGCTCTAACTGAACCCGAGCGAGGCGTTGGCCTCTAACTGAACCCGAGCGATTGCACTGCAGGCTACGCGTTACTGAACCCGAGCGATCGATCGATGGCTGTTAACTGAACCCGATGGAGCGATTCCTTCGCTATTACTACTAACTGAAGCCGATCGATTGGATGAACAGTGAGCGTTACG
>NC_057804.1:147896185-147899525 GCF_018294505.1 Triticum aestivum
ATGAACAGGACCCCCGTTTCTACCGTAGCGCTCCAACACAAGTCCGTTTCGTCCGTTTTGCGGTACGCCACACCCTTCCCGATCATCAGGACCCCCGTTTCGACCGTAGGAGGTCCGTTTCCTCCATTTTGCGGTATGCCACACCCCTCCTGATCAACAGGACCCCCGTTTCAACCGTAGGAGGTCCGTTTCCTCCGTTTTGCGGTATGCCACACCCCTCCCGATCAATAGGACCTAGGAGGTCCATTTCCTCCGTTGTGCGGTATGCCAGGCCTTGTTTCCATTGCCTGTTCCGTCAAAGCCGGTTGGCTCCCACGCGTTTCATTGCCTCCCGATGAACACGACGCATTCTGTTGCCTCCCCATGAACACGACGCATTCCGTTGCCTCCCCATGAACACGACGCATTCTGTTGCCTCCCCATGAACATGACGCATTCCGTTGCCTCCTCCCCATGAACACGATGACGATGCTGTTTCTTTGTTCCAACCCAGCCATGTACACGAGCCCTCGCCGTACGTATGCGCGAGTAGGCATTCGAGACCCCGCCCGTATGTACACATACGTGGCCGTATTTTCTTTCTTGCACCCTGGCCGCTGTACGTACATGTACATGCTACGTGCGCGCCTCTACTATGACACGTGCGCGCCTCTACAACGACCAATATGTACGTACACGTTCGCGACCAGAATGACAACGCTACATACGCTTCGACCAGGTGGGTCCCGACTGTCAGGCACTTCCTTGCCTGCGAAGATGTAGCTGGTGGGTCCCAGCAGTTAGGGGGGCGAATCGTTTTGTTTTTTTTGCCCGGATGCACTTCCTTGCATGCGAAGATGTAGCTGGTGGGTCCCAGCAGTCAGGGGGGCGAATCGTTTTTTTGCCCGGACGCACTTCCTTGCGTGCGAAGATGTAGCTGGCGGGTCCCAGCAGTCAGGGGGGCGAATCGTTTTGTTTTTTTTGCCTGGACGCACTTCCTTGTGTGTGAAGGTGTAGCTGGTGGGTCCCAGCAGTCAGGGGGGGAAACATTTTTTTCGCAAAATATGGTGGCCCGTCTGGTGGGTCCCCACTGTCAGGTGGAGGAATAATTATTTTGCACGTAATAAGGAGGCACTTCCTTGCTGCGGCCGTGGACCCAGCTGTCAGCCTCTCCACGTACAGTCCACGTCCAATGGAAGCCGTTCCTTGATCACGTTGACCATGCCGTGCCGAGAGCACCAGGGCGGTGGACGATGGCGAGGCCTAGGAAGGGGACGACACAGAGCCGGGGAAGACGCGACAGTGGATGCCCACGCGTAGTGGAGTACGAGGGTTCGCTGGTTCGCTGCGGTGTGAGGCTGCCATCGCCGCAGAATAATAGGGGTGTGGGTGAGTAGAGGGATGGCCTAGCCAGCGGTGGGAGTAGTAGGGGGCGGTGAGGCCTCCGCCGCATCGCAGCCGGCCACGGGAGGCAGGAGCACGAGGCACGACCGGCGCTAGTTTGGGCGGCTGGAGTAAGAAGACCAGAGGTTGAAGAAGCACTACGGCCGTTGGATGGAGATCGTATGGTCACTGGAGCTAGAATCGTGCGTATTGACTAAGTTGACAAAGCCCTCCGTCCCGTCAACTTAGTAGGCCCACAAGTCAGCCTGCCACTATACTGGGTCCCAGCTAACAGGCGGAGTATTCATTTTTGTTGTGCGTAATAAGGAGGCACTTCCTTGCGTGCGAAGATATAGCTGGTGGGTCCGAGCTGTCAGTGGCGGTAACGTTTTTTTCACGAAATACAGAGGCCCTTTCGGTGGGTCCCTGATGTCAGGTGGAGGAATCATTATTTTGCGCGTAATAAGGAGGCATTTCCTTGCGTGCGTCCGTGGACCCAGCTGTCGGCCTCTCCACGTACAGTCCACTTCAGATGCATGTCGGTCATTGACCATGTTGACCAGGCCGTGCCGAGAGCACCAGGGCGGTGGACGACGGCGAGGCCTAGGAAGGGAACGACACGGAGGCAGGGAAGACTCGGCAATTGTTTCCCACGCGGAGGGGAGTACGACTGTACGAGGGTTTACTGGTTTGTCTGATGTCGCCAGAGAATAACAGCAAGTGTGGGTGAGTAAAGGGATGGCTAGGCCAGTGATGGGAGTACGGTGGGGCGGTGAGGCCTGCGCAGCAGCAGAGCCGACCGCGGGGAGGAGGGAGCAGGCAGTCCCGCCGGCGCTTGTTTGAGCGGCTGGAGCAGGAAGAGCAGAGATTGAAGAAGCACGACGGCCGTTGGATGGCCATCCAACAGTCACTGCTTGTGTGCCAACCTTTTTTTAGGAAAGCCTCAAATCTGTGGTAAACATCATACAACCCATCTGCCATTATTTCTAATAATTTACAGCCCATTTGCTAATTCTTAGGTTTTTTGGAGCCCATATTCTTTTTGTTAGCATTACAACCCATACTGTGGCCACGGTTAAAAAATTATACGAAATTTTGCATATTTCGGTGCGGTCTGAACTGTTTTTAATCCCGAAATTTCGACTCACATTCAAACTGATTTTCAAAATAAATGTATATCAATATAAAATCCAACAAATTCTCCATGCATAAAAATTAATGTAATTTAAAATCTCGAAATGAAAAAAAAGATATGTGAAACTAATTGTCGGTTTGATGTGTTTTAAAAATGTACAACCTATTTCTCATTACTGATGGGCCATTTTCTTGGCCAGCCGAATAAAAGTTCTCCTCGTCTTGAAAGATTTGCAGCCCAACAGGCCTGACAAAGTGACTTACTTGGCAAATCACAAAAAACTGCGCTGTGGCCATGGACCCAGCTGTCAGCCTCTCCACGTACAGTACTCTTCCGATGGAAGTCGTTCCTTGACCATGTTGACCACGCCGCGCGGAGAGCACCACGGCGGTGGACGACAGCGAGGCCTAGGAATGGGACGACGCAGTGCCGAGGAAGACGCGACAGTGGAAGCCCGCGCGGAGAGGAGTATGAGGGTTCACTGGTTCGGCTGTGGTGTGAGTCTGCCATCGCCGCAGGGCCTGGCCAGCAGTGGGAATAGTAGGGGGCAATGAGGCCTCCACGGCAGCACAACCGGCCACGGGAGGCAGGAGCATGAGGCACGACCAGCGCTGGTTTGGGCGGCTGGAGCAAGAAGACCAGAGGTTGAAGAAGCACTATGACTGTTGGATGGACATCGTACGGTCACTGGAGCTAGAATCGTTCATATTGACTAAGTTGACAAAGCCCTTCGTCCCCGTCAACTTAGTAGGCCCACAAGTCAGCCTCCCACCCAAGGTGGGTCCCAGCTAGCAGGGGGAGTATTCATTTTTTGTGTGTAATAAGGAGGCACTTCCGGTGGGT
>NC_057804.1:147899751-147932250 GCF_018294505.1 Triticum aestivum
GGTGGCCTGTCAGGTGGGTCCTAGTAGTCTGGGGGCAAACATTTTTTTTCGCAAAATACGGTGGCCCGCCCAGTGGGTCCGTGCTGTGAGTTGGAGGAATCATTATTTTCTGCGTAATAAGGAGGCACTTACTTGTTGTGGCCGTGGACCCAGCTGAGACTCTCCACGTATAGTATACTTTCGATGGAAGTTGTTCCTTGACCACATTGACCTCGCCACGTTCCGTTGCATGCATGCGTCCATGGGCGTGGTGCGTCCCCACTGTCAGCCTCTCACGTACAGTCATCTTCCGATGACTCTCGGTTGTTTGACCACGTTGACCACACCGTGTCGAGCGCACCCAGACTGGAACGACCCGGAGATGGGGAAGACGGGGCAGTGGAGTCGCAGATGGAGAGGAGTGGGAAACTTCACTGGTTCGGGTGCGCGACAGCACAGCCGCAGTGCCGCCCACGGGAGACAGGAGCAAGAACAGAGGTTGAAGAAGGAGCACGGCTGTTGGATTAACATCCAACGGTCCAGCTGCTAGAATCATTTGTTGATTAAGTTGACAAAGCCATGCGTACATGTCCGCCTAGCAGGCCCACAAGTCAGTCACCAAATCTGACGGGTCCCAGCTGTCAACGGGATGAATAATTTTTTTCGCAAAACAAGGAGGCACTTCCTTCCGTGCGAAGATACAACCGGTGGGTCCCAGCTGTCAGGTGGAGGAAACATTTTTTTTCAGCTTAATAAGGAGGAACTTTCCTTGCGTGCGACCATGGACCTCGTGGGTCCCAGCCGTCAGGCTCTCCACGTACAATCCTCTTCCGATGACTCTCGTTTGTTGACCACGCCGCACCGAACACAGCGAGGCGGTGGACGACGGTGAGGCCCCGGACGGGAACGACTCGGAGATGGGAAAACGCGGTAGTGGAGTTGCAGATTGAGAGGAGGAGAGGGGTTATAACTGGTTCTGTTGCGGCGTGGGGTTGTAGTCTGTGGAGAATAGCAGGAGGTGTCGAGGGGTGGAGGGATAGCCTGGCCGGCTGTAGGGTAGCGCTTCACAGCGATGCGTGCTAAGCAGAGCCGCTAGCCGCCGGAGGCTGGACCAGGCGGTCCCGGCAACGCTGGAGGAAGAAGACGAGAGATTGAAGGTGCATGCCGGCCGTTGGATATAAATCCAGTGGTTGTGGATGATACAATCATTTGTTGACCAAGTTGACAACGCCCTGCGAAGGCTTCGACCTATTGGCCCACATGTCAGCCTGCAAAAATGTGGCATATATTTAACCCATGTTTTCTAGAATGTACAGTCCATTTGCTAGGCTGGGTGAACAAATAATTTCGCGTCAATCAGGCCAATTTATATTTTCTAAGAAATCCCAGCCCATTTGCAGTTCCTTGAAATACACGTATTAGGTGGGCTCGTTATATATATAATGTTATGTTAGAAGGAGCAATTAATATCAAAGAATAAACCGGAGATGCACATTTTTTATATATATAATTAAGAAATTAGCGAGTTATTTCTCAAAATAAAAATGAGCGCGTTATTATTAAATTGGTCCTTAAAATCTTCGCAAGCTTTTGTACGCAAGCACCAGGATTTTCCTTGCCTGTGAGTCAAAAACAACCAGGATTTTCCGTTAAACATTTACTTTTATAAGTTAATAACACGTGGGATGTTTTTATAATGTATATATAAGTCTCTATAAAATATACGATAATAGTAATAATATAAATATATATAATGTGATTAGAAGGGAAAACATAAATTGGACACAACATTACTTTTATAAGAGACCTGCGTTTTATACCCGACAGTAGGCATACTAACAAGTTCACACACAAATACAACAGAAAAAGTAAACATTCATATCAAACTCAGGTTCACAGGACACGTTCATATTCATAGCCAACATTCACTATCAACAACTCAAAAGATTCATATATACACAAGCTCAGCATATCTATGCATCCAAATGATTGATAGATCACACGACAATATTCATACATAATTCACAAAAAGATTTAGATATACACATGTTCAGTATGTTTATGCATCCAAATGATTGAGATCACAGCCAATATGATCCATGGACAAACTTTAATTACCTAGGGTACAGACTAGTAAATGGTGTTCAATCGGAGGTACTTCTTGCTAAAATTAGTTCTTGTACGAGTAAACTTTCGAGTACATAAGAGGCAGCACAGATAATTTGAACTTTGCTTGTAGGTTTATCCTCAAATAGTGGCCTCGTGCCGAGGGAGGTTTGAGCAACTTGGCCACTACTTTCATCCAACTAGTTTACTGGCTCATCTTGGTCCTGTATCTCGCCAAAATTCTACATTGCAGACGAGAAAGGAGGCGGTTGAGAAAATGAACCACCCAATTTTTTTGTGCAGTTCAACTGAAATGGAGCATCTTAACGTGCAGACTGATTAAGTGCCAGATGAATATATGCGTCAACCAACTTGTCTGGAATCTTTATACTCCATGCCATATAGTTCGCTACCATATGTGCCTATAACCAAAAGGCACAAGTTGGGACCAAAGACTGGACTCTGTTTTTCTGGGCTATGCACCAAGCAATATTTTTGGCGTTCACTCTCCTAATACTTGGAGTTTGACAATTGGTTGACGCCGGTTGATACTCGAATGAATATAGGCACTTCTTGTCAACATTGATGCTTGTCTGAGTGAACTTTGGAGTACATAGCAGCAGCATAAGTACCTATCCATCTGATCTGTTTGTGCAGTTCTACTGAAATCACCCGATGTAATGATTTGCCTGCGAGTTCAGGCTCCAAACTACTCCTTTATGAAATCGGCAAACGGTAGCACAATACCAAATTACCAATACATATGACAGGCACAATAATCAAGATAAAGACCAGTACCAACCTGTGTGAGGTAGCATATCAATTACTATTTCCTTTGACTGGAAGCCGAGATAAGCCAAGCGACTGACAACAAAGGAAGAAAGCAAACGGAGATTAGCGACTGACAGGAAAGGACGGAAGCTGTCGAGGCAATGAAGCACCCAAAGTTTTTGTGCAGTTCCACCAAAATCGAGCATCCCTGTTGGCACATATATTGAGAGAGTGAGATTACTATAATAGTGGGACTAGTTGATGAAACATACACTAACAAATAGAAGCACCCTCATTATCTTAATGGGTAAAGTTAGCAACATAGTAGTCTTGCTTAAAGAGAGGTATTAGTTTATTTAATCAGTGCCAATTAGCTCAACTCAACACTCAAAGCATTGCCATTTATCATAGGTTGCAAAACTTAAAAGTGCAAAGATAAAGGAGTTTCTCATGACAGTAGCACGATACAAATAGAGATGACATCAAACTAATATGGATGAAGGCCTTAGGCCCGTACCAACCTGAGAAATAAAGCTTATTCATGTAGTCCCATAAGAGATGATAAAGCACACACTGGAATCACACAATAGTATATATTTTTGTGCACTTCAAATGTATGGTTGAAATCACTCTTATTTACTAGTGCTGAGATTATATCAAAAGATTATCAAGAACTTCCAGCAGAGTTAAAGCACTGGCTGGGATACAGTTCATTGTATTGTCTTGTGTAGTTCCACTAAAATGTATGATTGGCACAACATGATCCCTGTTTGCACAAGTAGGAACAAGGTGAAACCTTCATTAGCTTAGTGAGAAAGGTTATGAAGACATTAGCATATTACTCAAACAGTAGCATAAAATTCATGATGGACAATACGCAAAACATTGCCTCATTGAACCAATGGAAATAAATTGACATGCAAAACAATAGCACTATTATGTCATGACACTAATAATTTTCCCTCCCTGCTCCACCACATGATTCACCTCCATAGACAAACATTCACACATACATGATTCAGCATCGGGTCCTACTAAAGATTTGTTTAACTCCAACAGGAAAATTAGGCAGTAATAAATTAGTGGTACTTAAGTACTCCTAGTTAATTAAGCGAGACAACAGAAGTGGAAGGGCTCCCTGGAGGATCGTCTCACATGTAAGGTAGTCATTGCCGGAGCCCTTGAATAGCCTCGACTAAGGCCTCTAGCTTCAGCAAGATCGCCTTGGCACTGTTTATTCTTCTTCTTCCTCTTCATGCTCTGTTTCTCTTTCTCCTCACCAGTTGGTGAAACCAAGTACATGATTGGCCTCCTAATTCAGAATTGGTTTTGTCAGTGAGGGAGTACACGTGTACTAGTAAAAAACAACATTATTTTCTCATGGCAGTCAGAAAATAGAGATGAACACATGCATTAAATATCATTCTTACCTAAAGGAAGGTTATGGCGCCAATATGGATGATGAGGATTGAAACACAGATCTCCCTTTGTGCAGTTCCACCCGAATGAACCAACTGTTCCATTCTGACATTCTAGTTAAACAACACAAAAGTCACTTCTTTTAAGAAGAGTTTTGTGCAGTGCACCAAAAGGTCACAACAGCAACCAGGTGAATTGGATATCCCTGTTTGCACAAAAAGGCACAGAGGAAACAGTCAGAGTCTCAAACAATTACAGGCAAAAACATTTGGCTAAACTTGTCAGTCTCAAACAATTACAGGCAAAAACAGTGGCATGGCTTTATTTTTACCAGGGACATTATATTAAGAACAACTAAGGCTGCGTTCGGTTCATAGGTTTGGTGCAGGATTTCCGTAGGAACACAATTCCTATGGTATTCTTTCCCTTCCAACCGTTCGGACCACGGGAATGGTGAATAGTTTTTCATAGGAAAGCCGGTCTGGTAGTACTGATTCCATCGGATTAGAAACATCCACACGCTGCTCATTTTTTGGGCGGAAGCCCGAGGTAGGCGCTCGCTGCCATGCGTTAGACAGGTTGCCGTGCTGTGTTTGCCGGAATAAAAAAATCAACCTATGTGTGGTACGTGAGGTGAGGACAAGAGTAGTCACTGTGCAGCTGAATAAACAAATAGCATCTCATACTGCCAAGCATGCTACTCTAAAAAAACAAATTGTACATTTCGTAGTCCATCCGAACACATTCTCTTGAGAGTTTCCTCCAGTTCACTGTTCCATAGTTTTATACCTACATTCCTTTCCTATTCCTCTATTTTCATCAAGACCTATGTTTTCTGCCCCTTTATTCCGACCGGAGCCTAAATATTTGGTATAAGGGCATGGGACAGTGGGTGCACCAGCAGTATAGCACCATGTACATAAACAGGGGCATAAAGTGGTGATTCATAGTTTGTTGCCCCGAGAAACAAACATCCAAGAAACATATCTGGGTTGGTCCCATTTTTGCTTACTCTAGCCACCTACTCCTATGTGTGGATAGCAAATCTAGTCCTGGTCATACCACTATGTACAGCGTTACCCCTATATTTCCCTTTTCGACCAAGAGACCGGTTGGATGACCAGTATGTACTACTTTCATCCCCTCTCCTTCCTGTTTGTACCAAGTCCGATGTACATACTACATTCCCCCACCCCCACTTTATTTCAATGACAAGTATTTTCGGAAAGAGGGAGTACAAGATTCGACTCCATGAAGTAGCTTTACCTCTAACAATAGAAAAAAAATAGGTGACGTTGGACCATCCGATCGAGAGGGGCTGAGAGGTAGAAAATGATGCGCATGCAGTGACGTAGCTAGCTGGGGAAGTAGAGCTAAGGCGGTTTCGAACGAAGATATACCTGAAGGTCGTCGGGATGTGGATAGGTGGGCGGAGGGAGGCCGGATCCGCCCACAAGCAACAATGAAGGGATCGGAGGACCTCCCGCGTCGGCGCTCGGCCAGAGATAACGGTGCGGCCGGCAGTGGGTCTCCTCCCTCGCTGTCAATGACGGCCTAAATGCTGCCCCTCCTCCCCTTCACCGGCGGAGGGGGATACGTCCGGATCTGTAACCAGCGGTGAGGATAGAAAGCCAGTGTTTTTTGAAGGGAGAAAGACAGTGTTACTACCCCTATCTTGTTTAGATCTGGAGAGGATGAGAGTGTGTGAATAGAGTAGCCCTAGCAAGCAAGCGCGGAGGCTCCGGCCTATATATAAGTAGTGGGGTAGTTTTCCTTTTTCACTCCATCAAAACAATCGTTTAAAATTGTGTACTACTACATGCCAGGTCGCGGTGTTTTTAGTTGTTGATTGTTTTTTGAGATAGCTACCCGCTTGTTCCAAGTGATGTTACGGTGTGCCAGGTCGCACTTTGTATCGTTCAAGTCTGGTACTACAAGTCCCTCCACTAAATGAACAACCACCCCCTCGTAAAAATTGTGAACAAGCCCACGGCTAAAATTAGCGGAAACGTGGGTTGCCCCAACATGCATTATTATTTATATTTTCTACTCCCTCCGTTCCTAAATATAAGTCTTTTTGATTAGCCACACCTAAGACAAGAATTTCTTTATTAGCAGTGAACCCCACATGTCATAGACACAAAAATTGTGGCAAGATTCCCTTAGGCAAGCCAAAGTGTGTCTAACAATTTGAGCAACTCAGGTTAGGCAAGTGTGGCAAGTGTGGGAAAAATAATTTTGCAACATAAGCCAAACATAGTCACAATCCAAACAGCCCCGTAATTTTTTGTGACATGCATGAAAATTTGGTTAGTTAAATTTATTGTCAAAATTTGGCAAGGTGCATCAAATCAACACAAGCAAGTATCAAAAGGAAAGGCACGCCATGCATGCATGTGTTGTACTCCCTCCTTTTCCAAATATAAGTCTTTTTAGAGATTGCAACAAGTGACTACATACGAAGCAGAATATGTCTACTCCTACATACGAAGTAGCCCATTTGAAATGTGTAAAAAGACTTTTATCGAGTGCAGTGCTTTGATGTGTCGCATCAAATCGTACAAGACCGAGAAATTTGATTACTACGACGCCCTCTCCCTCGCGGACTGAGCTCCGGTGCCTTAATTGCACCTGCCTTTGGCTGCATGACAGGTGGGCCAACCACCTGTTGGGCCCACCTGCCATAGACGCAAAGGCATGAGCAGTAAGTAGAAGCTTTCGCTACACGCTATCCCTCCCACACGAGGTGGACGGACATGCAACAGTGGATTCGATATTGTAGAAGTAGGAGTAACATCATTGTTCGTCTTCTCGAAGAGGCGAAGAGCCAAGCGCAAACCGAACGTGGCAGTTGCGAACGCTCTCGTGGTGCGGTTCCTTGGAGTACTAGCCAGGCTCTTGCATGAGACAAAATTGCTATTGTTTAACAATTAAACTCCATTATCCATTGGTTGATACTCATTCTGCATAGGTCCACGTGCTTAGCACCATTTCCTCCGGGGTCACAAATGTTTATTTGCTAATTAATAGCATTCCATGCAATGAACTAGCCATTGCAAGTCATTAAAAGCATGTACACTGTCGGCGTTCTGGGAACGGGGTCCCCAGACTTGCCTGCCTGCGGCCTGTGGCGTGGCTCGAAGGGGGGCCTAGCACGGCCCATCTTCATCAACACGAGCTCAAGACCCTTGCGAGGGGCCAAGCCTCGCGGGGCGGGCGACAAGGAGCTTCCTCAGGCGTGGCCTCATCAGGCTGGCTCACGAGGAGGCAGAGAGATCAAGGCGGGCTACCTCGCGAGGTGCCCATGACGCAAGCCATGACGACCAAGGGCGCCAGGCGGGTGCCATCCCGCGCAGTGTCCTCCTTTCCTCTTTGGTGCAAAGGGGGCAAGCGCAAGCGAGAGTATCAAGCAAAGGCGTCCGTTTCGGTGCAACAAGACCAAGACCAGTCCAACGGCAGGATGGAGGTCATCGTGGAGCCCAAGCCGGCGTCATCACCAGAACCTTTGGCAGGCGAGGACCAACTTTAGTCAGGATAAGTGTACCAGATGTTCCCCTTCAAAATGGCCAATTGTTGGCGCCCTTCCCGCTCAATATTTGGGAAGAGGCCCAGGGCCTTTGCCTATAAATAGGACTAGCCACCCACAGGGTAGAGGCATCTGGATAGGCATCTTGATAGGTATCTGGAGGTAGGATAGACATCTCGAATCAACCCCTCCGAAGGGACAACACCACCACAAGAACAGACCCTCGCGAGGCAGTTCTTCCTTGTATTGTTCATCATCAGCCCAAGAGGCAATCCACCAGCCACACACTTGAGTAGGGTATTACACCGCAATGGTGGCCTGAACCAGTATAAACACCGTGTCCCTTGTGTTGTTCTTTTGATAGCTTAGATCCCAGCATGGCGGTAGGGTGCAGGTAGGTAGTGGGCGAGATCTCCGCGCGCACCCCAGTGTTCGAACCTCAAGGGTCTGCCGGAACCCGAAACCCGACCTTTGGTGTGCCAGGTAGGGGGTGCGCCAGAATTCGTCTTCCACCGCCCTGTTCTCCTCCGACCATCGCGTCCATGTCTGACGCTCGTCGGGCCCGCGCCGAGCGCCGAGCCGCTCTCGCCTCCCATGTCGCCCAGACGGCCCCTGTCGGCGGGCGTCCTCGTCGTTCCCCGTCGCCCGCCATCAACGCCGCCACCAGCCCGGCGGGGAACGAGCAACAGGCATCATCCCAGCATCCCTCCATGAGGCAAGACGGCCGCACTGCTACCCCCTCGTTAACCCTAGTGGGTTCCTCGTCTCATGCGTTCCGCGCACCCATGGAGGCTCGAGCTGCACTCATCGCGGCGAACGAGCTCCTGCGCTACTGTCCCATCGGCGACGTCTATGAAGAGTGGCTCGACCGCGTCGCCGAGCTCGTCCGCGCCGCAGGGTGCTCTCCAGCACCGTCCGTCCCACTGCGCCGCACCCCGCCCTGCGCGGGCGATGAAGCCCCGAGGGCGCCTCAGCCACCGCCTCCTTAAGAAGGCGCCCTTGCCCCAAGGCACGTGGCCCCTGGGCGAGATCCGCCCCGTCAGGCGCCAGCGTGGCAAGAGCAGAGCTGCCAAGAAGTCCCTCGTCCGGAAGAAGCCGCCCGAGTGCTCCCTGCTCCGGCTCGTCGCGACCACGCTCCCGCCCCCGAGCGTCAAGACCCCGCGCTGCTCCTAGCTGTAGCGTGTGGGGACCCACAAGACCAAGCTCCTCGTCACCCAAGGCCTCCGGTAGCCACAGCGGGCTGCTGTGCCTTCACCACCGAGCTGCGCAACGTTGCGTGGCCCGGCAAGTTCAAGCCAGACCTGCCTCCTCGCTACGACGGCATGGCAGACTCCACCGAGTTCCTCCAACTCTACGAGCTGGGCATCGAAGCCGCCAACGGAGACGAGAAGGTCATGGCGAACTGGTTCCCCATGGCGCTCAAGGACGGGGCCCGCACCTGGCTCCTGAACTTGCCCCCCGGCACGGTCTCCTCCTGGGACGAGATGCGCACCCGCTTCATCATCAACTTCCAAGGTACCCGTGACCGGCCACCTGCCCTGAGCGACATGCGCCGCATCAAGCAGCAGCCAGGGGAGACCCTGCAGAAGTACATCCAGCGCTTCAACAACGCGCGCCTCAAGATTCCCAAGGTGACCGAGGAGGCCATCATCTCGGCCTTCTCTGACGGCATGCGTGACGTCAAGATGAAGGAGGAGCTGGCGATGCATGAAGACCTGTGCACCTCTCTGGAGCTGTTCAACTTGGCGACCAAGTGTGCTAGGGCTGAGGAAGGGCGCCTCTCCCTCCTTGAGCTGCCTGACGCAGACCCAGAAGAGAAGAAACCCAAGGCCAAGGATGTGAAGCGCAAGGGGGCTGCCGTGCTAGCGGCGGAACCGAATACCAAGCGGGGCAGAGATCTGCCCGAATCTTCCAAGGGCAGCTGAGGGAGTCCTGGACTAGGGGGTGTCCGGATAGCTGAACTATCATCATCGGCCGGACTCCAAGACTATGAAGATACAAGATTGAAGACTTCATCCCATGTCCGGATGGGACTTTCCTTGGCGTGGAAGGCAAGCTTGGCGATACGGATATGTAGATCTCCTACCATTGTAACCGACTCTGTGTAACCCTAGCCCTCTCCGGTGTCTATATAAACCAGATGGTTTTAGTCCATAGGAAAAATAACAATCATACCATAGGCTAGCTTCTAGGGTTTAACCTCCTTGATCTCGTGGTAGATCCACTCTTGTAATACACACATCATCAATATTAATCAAGCAGGACGTAGGGTTTTACCTCCATCAAGAGGGCCCGAACCTGGGTAAAACATCGTGTCCCTTGTCTCCTGTTACCATCCGCCTAGACGCATAGTTTGGGACCCCCCACCCGAGATCCGCCGGTTTTGACAACGACATTGGTGCTTTAATTGAGAGTTCCTCTATGTCGTCACCGATAGGCTCGATGGCTCCTTCGATCATCAACAACAACGCGGTCCAGGGTGAGACTTTTCTCCCCGGACAGATCTTCGTATTCGGCGGCTTTGCACTGCGGGCCAATTCATTTGGCCATCTGGAGCAGATCAAAAGCTACGCCCCTGGCCGTCAGGTCAGATTTGGAAGTCTGAACTTCACGGCTGACATCCGCGGAGACTTGATCTTCGATGGATTCGAGCCACAGCCGAGCGCGCCGCACTGTCACGATGGGCATGATTTAGCTCTACTGCCGGACAGTGCCCTGGAGGCCGCACACGAGTCCGCTCTAACCCTCAATTTGGAGCCGGCTGTGCAGATCGAGGACGGGTGGTTAGACACCGCCTCGGGGGCTGCAACCTCTACGGCGATAGAGCCGAATACTGACCTTGTCCCTTGTGAAGCTCGTGACTCCGAGGTGCTAGACTCCTTGCCGGACTCCGAACCTCCTGCGCCCCCTCCAATCGAATCCGATTGGGCGCCGATCATGGAGTTCACCGCTGCGGACATCTTTCAGCACTCACCTTTCGGTGACATCCTGAGTTCGCTAAAGTATCTCTCGTTATCAGGAGAGCCCTGGCCGGACTGCGGTCAGGACGGTTGGGATGCGGACGACGAAGAAATTCAAGGCCCACCCACCACCCACTTAGTAGCCACTGTCGACGATCTAACCGACATGCTAGACTTCGACTCCGAAGACATCGACGGTATGGACGATGATGCCGGAGACGACCAAGAACCAGCGCCTACTGGGCACTGGAAAGCCACCTTGTCATATGACATATACATGGTGGATATCCCAAAGGATGGGAATGGTGAGGGAACAGCGGAGGAAGACCCCTCCAAGAAACAGACCAAGCGCCGACGTCAATGGCGCCGCTCTAAATCCCGCCACAGCAAGAATGGAGATTCCGGCACCGGAGATAATAATACCCTAGACAGTGCCGAAGACAACCCCCTCTAGCGAGATTCAGCACAGGAGGACGGAGAAGCCAGCCCTCATGAGAGAGCGGCAGACGAAGAGGTAGAGGATGATAATTACATGCCTCCCTCCGGAGACGAGGCAAGCCTCGACGACGACGAATTTGTCGTGCCTGAGGATCCCGTCGAACAAGAGCATTTTAAATGCAGGCTTATGGCCACGGCAAACAGCCTCAAGAAAAAGCAGCAACAGCTTAGAGCTGATCAAGATCTGCTAGCCGACAGATGGACTGAAGTCCTTGCGGCCGAAGAGCATGAGCTCGAACGCCCCTCCAAAAGCTACCCCAAACGCAAGTTGCTCCCCCGATTAGAGGAGGAGGCATATAAACCTGCATCACCAGCGCACAATATGGTTGACCGACCACCTCGTGGCCGCGACAGAGAGGCCTCTAGGCCCTCCACTAGAACCGTACCCCGGCATCGCTCGAAAAGCACAAGGCCACATGGGAACGCTCCGGACTTGCGAGATATATTGGAGGATAAGGCAAGACAATCAAGATCAATCTACGGATCGCCTGGGCGCCCCATGATACGTGACGACAACCGTCGCGCCGGACACAGCAAGTCCAGTCGGGCCGAACACAGTAGACAAAGCTCGTTGGAGCTTCGTCGTGATATAGCCCAATACAGAGGCGCCGCACACCCACTATGCTTCACAGATGAAGTAATGGATCATCAAATCCCCGAAGGGTTTAAACCCGTGAATATTGAATCCTATGATGGCACAACAGACCCCGCGGTTTGGATCGAAGACTATCTCCTTCATATCCACATGGCCTGCGGTGACGATCTTCACGCCATCAAATACCTCCCACTCAAGCTTAAAGGACCAGCTCGGCATTGGCTTAACAGCTTGCCAGCAGAATCAATTGGGTGTTGGGAGGACCTGGAAGCGGCATTCCTTGATAACTTCTAGGGCACGTATGTGCGACCACCAGACGCTGACGACCTAAGCCACATAACTCAGCAGGCAGACGAATCGGCCAGACAATTCCGGACACGGTTCTTAACTAAGAAAAATCAAATCGTCGACTGTCCGGATGCGGAGGCCCTCGCGGCCTTCAAACATAACATCCGCGATGAGTGGCTTGCCCGGCACCTGGGACAGGAAAAGCCGAAATCCATGGCAGCCCTCACATCACTCATGACCCGCTTCTGCGCGGGAGAGGACATCTGTCTAGCCCGTAGCAACAACCTCAGCAACAATTCTGGCAGTCCGGATACCAAGGACCGCAACGACAGGTCGCGTCGCAACAAGAACAAACGCCGCATTAATGACGACAATAATGAGGATACGGCAGTCAATGCCGGATTCAGAGGCTCCAAACCCGGTCAGCGGAAAAAGCCATTCAAAAGAACTACTCCGGGTCCGTCCAATTTGGACCGAATACTCGATCGCTCGTGCCAGATACACGGCACCCCCGAAAAGCCAGCCAACCACACCAACAGGGATTGTTGGGTATTCAAGCAGGCAGGCAAGCTAATTGCCGAAAACAATGGCAAGGGGCTGCATAACGATGACGAAGAAGAGACCCGACCACCGAACAATAGAGGACAGAAGGGTTTCCCCCCACAAGTGCGGACGGTGAACATGATATACGCAACCCACATACCCAAGAGGGAGCGGAAGCGTGCACTCAGGGACGTATACGCGATGGAGCCAGTCGCCCCGAAGTTCAACCCATGGTTCTCCTGCCCGATCACTTTTGATCGAAGGGACCACCCCACAAGCATCCGCCACGGCGGATTCGCCGCATTGGTTTTAGACCCAATCATCAATGGATTTCACCTCACCAGAGTCCTAATGGACGGCGGCAGCAGCCTGAACCTGCTTTATCAGGACACAGTGTGCAAGATGGGCATAGACCCCTCAAGGATTAAACCCACAAAGACGACCTTCAAAGGCGTCATACCAGGTGTAGAGGCCAATTGTACAGGCTCAGTTACACAGGAAGTGGTCTTCGGATCCCCGGATAACTTCCGAAGCGAGGAGTTAATCTTTGACATAGTTCCGTTCCGCATCGGCTATCATGCTCTGCTCGGACGGACCGCGTTTGCAAAGTTCAACGTGGTGCCGCACTATGCATACCTCAAGCTCAAGATGCCAGTCCCTCGAGGAGTCATCACGGTCAACGGAAACATTGAACGCTCCCTCCGAACGGAGGAACATACAGCGGCTCTCGCGGCAGAAGTACAATGCAGCCTCTTAAGGCAATTCTTGAGTCCGGCCGTTAAGCGACCGGACACGGCTAAACGCGCCCGGAGTAACCTACAACAAGACCACCTGGCACGTTCCGAGCATGCGTAGCAATGCGGCCCCAACCCCAGCCCTCGCAAGATTGCAAGACTGGTCCTTCGCGTACATCATTATGCTCTGGAGATACCATGGGCATAGGGGAGGGGCACGACCACGACAGGCCCAGAATGCAGCTTAACCACACCAGGGGCTCCCAAGTGTGTCATTCTTTTTTTTCTTTTTCTTTCTTACCCACAGGACTCCGTTCACCAGAGGCCCTGTCCGGCAGTAGACCGGCCGAACTCACGATGCAACAGCCAGGGAAGGAGAAAGGCTACGACGAATATCCAAGTGGTCTCCATTACGAGCATTAAATCTGTTTTATACACCATTCCGCAGCCTACCCCTGGAGGGGGACATGTTTAATAGTCCCATCCCTTGCTTACTGCACTACTTGTATCATTCTGCATTCATGGCAATATTTCTTGAATAAACAATGTAGCACCTTTTTGCTTACAATTGCATTCCTTTCTTATACATATGTTCATTTATGACATGTCGCATCCGTACACTTTGGTACGGCTAAATACACCAGGGGCTTAAGTTCCCCACATTATGGTGTGATAAGTCCGAACACTTTCACAAGTGCGGCACCCGAACTTATAGCATTATATGCATCGGCTCCGAATCATGTCTTGGGTCAATAGTTGGGTGTGCCGGGCTCCCATGTTTTGGTACCTTACGTTCCGTTGTATCGGCTAAGGTAGCACTAGGAGAATCACTGCGATTGCGCCCCAGTTGAGCTGGGCGAGCGCCTCAGTGGAGAAAGCTAAAACTGACCGTCATGATGAGGCAAGAGCCGGTCGCTGTTCGAGAGGTTTTTTCGAGTCCCTAAAGACTTATGCCGCTTAGAGCGAGGAACCGGCTTTGTCCGGCCCAGGCGTGGATAGCGCCCCGAATTCGGCCTTCCGAACACTAGGGGCTTCGCCGAAATTTAAAATTATAGAATTCTATGGCTAAGTGAGAGTGTTCAAGCATTATAAGTCTGGTTGCCTCGTTCGTTGTGTTGAGCGCCTCCCTAGATGGACCCAAATATGGGAACAAGAGTGCTCAAATTTATCCCGAACACCCCAGCACTCGTGGCATGGGGGCTGAAGCCAACGACTTGCCATCTCTCAGATTTGATAAACAGCCGCACAGAAGGTAATATTTTAAATCAACAAGCGTTGCTTAGCGCATATGAACAATGTTTTCAGCGCACAGGATAACAAAATGCGAGTCTACTCAAATATTACATTTCTGGAGCACTCACCCGCAATAATGCGGGCACCCTTCAGGACACCCTTATAATACATCTCGAGCGTGCGATACTCCTTGCCCAGTGGTGGCACGTCCGTCGCAAGCTTCTCAGCATCCATCTTGCCCCAGTGCACCTTAGCACGGGCAAGGGCCCGACGGGCACCTTCAATACAGGCGGATTGCTTGATGACTTCAACCCATGGACAAGCATCCACCAGCCACCGCACCAGGCCGAAGTAGCTCCCAGGCATGGCCTCCTTGGGCCACAGTCAAACTATGAGGCCCTTCATGGCCTGTTCGGCCACCTTGTGGAGCTCGACCAGCTGCTTCAGCTGGTCGCTAAGGGGCACCGGATGTCCGACGTCAGCATACTGAGACCAGAAGACCTTCTCCGTCGAGCTCCCCTCCTCGGCCCTGTAGAAAGCGGCAGCATCGGACACGCTGCGGGGCAGATCTGCGAAGGCTCCTGGAGAGCTCCGAATTCGGGTAAGTAACAGGTAATTCACATTCACATGCTTGCTTTGCATGAAAAATGCCTTACCCGCCGCTATTTTCTTCAATGCCTCGATTTCCTGAAGGGCCTTGTGGGCTTCGGCCTTAGCGGCTTTGGCACTCTCAAGAGCTGATGCAAGCTCAGACTCTCGAGTCTTCGAGTCGCGCTCCAAACTCTCATGCTTTTCCACGAGAGCCTGGAGCTCTTGATGTACCTCCGCCACCCGCGCCTCCTGCTTCTCTCGCCCAGCATGCTCCACGGCCGCATTACGTACGGCCACGGACACCGCCTCCTTCAGGGTCGCCACCTTGTTCGTGGCCCCTAAAGTACCCACGTTATCCTTGTCATTTCTCTTGCAACCAAATTCTTTTATGTAAGGTACAACTTTAATAAGGTGTTACTCACCTTCTTTGTCCTCGAGCTGCTTCTTGGCACGGCCGAGCTTGTTCTCGGGCCGCTCGAGGCTTTGCTTCAAAGCATCAACCTCCGCAGTCAGTGCGGCAGAGGTCAGCAGCGCAGCCTGCAATCCCATATTGACATATTTTTTAAGACTCCTGCGTATATCTTTTTAGATCCTCAGTCTGGCTTTTCTTTCCGAACACCGAACCGAGCATCAGGGGCTACTGTCTATGTGGTACTATTTTACATATATTAATATTCTTACCTCAAAGCCTGTTAAAAGGCTGCTGCAGGCTTCATTCAGCCCGCTTTTGGTGAGCTGAACCTTCTGAATCACCGCACTCATGACAGTGCGGTGTTCCTCCTCGATGGAAGCGCCGTTGAGCGCCTCCAGCAAGTTATCCGGCGCCTCCGGTTGGACGGAGGCCGCTGGCGTCACGGTCTTGCCCTTCTTACGAAGGGGCCTCATGCCGGACTCCAGAACCACTGCAGGTTCCGGTGCGGAGTCCGGTACGAAGTCCGGGAGGTTGCCACATGGCACCTCTGGGGCCTCCTCTTCCGGGTGGGTCCCTCTCTGGGATCCCACCTCAGCGTCGTCGGCGTCACGGGGGGTGGAGGCGGTTGGAAGTGAAGTACTATCCACATCCGACGTACCCAAGGATCTGCTCGACGAAGCGGGAAGATCGTCCTTGGGCAGACTGCAGGGTTGTATGCGGCATTAGAAAGACACTGTGTGGCGAAAAGAAAAATCATGAAGTTATTCGGGAGTCCGGATACTTATGATCTCGCCAGGGGCTTGGCCCTTGAAGGCCAATCCTTGTCATCGTCACCGGCGTTGGCGGAACAGTTTGGGGGAAGAGTCCTTCCCTTCTTGGACCCTTCGGCCTCCCTCGTTGGGGAGGCCTTCCTTTTCTTCCCTCCCCCCACTGGGGGAGAGGCCTCTTTCTTCTCCTCCTCGTCCTCGTGGGAGGAGTCCGCCTCGGAGTCATCGGACGATGAGTCTGATAACACCTAAAAACGGGCACTCTTTCGAGTGCCCGTGGCATTCTTCTTGGCCTTCTTCTCCGGCACTACGTGGGGTGCCGGAACCAGCAACCCTGTTAAGCAGGTGTCTGTTGGGTCTTCTGGCAAAGGAGCCGGACAGTTAGTCTGCCTGGCCTTCTTCAGCCAGTCCTGTCAAAGGAGAGGGAGTTTAGATCCCACATAGAGTCAAACTATGAAAAGCAAGTGTCCCATAAAGGATAACATGGCTTACCTCGTCAGCTGGACGCTGCGAGCGGAATCCGCGATCTTCAGTAGCGGATGCGGGGGCCTCGGCGCCCTTGAACAGCACCTTCCAGGCCTCTTCGTACATAGTGTCGAAGAGCCTGTTCAAGGTTCGGTGCTGGGCCGGATCAAACTCCCACAATTTAAAGGCCCGTTGTTGGCACGGGAGAATCCGGCGGATGAGCATGACCTGGACTACGTTGACAAGCTTGAACTTCTTGTTCACTAGCTTTTGGACGCAGGCTTGGAGTCCGGTCAGCTCCTCCGAATCGCCCCAGGTCAGGCCACTCTCTTTCCAAGAGGTGAGCCGTGTGGGGATGCCAGATCTGAATTCGGGGGCCGCTACCCGTTTAGGGTCACGCGGCTCGGTGATGTAGAACCACCCCGATTGCCACCCCTTGATGGTTTCCACGAAGGCGCCCTCGAGCCAAGTAACGTTGGGCATCTTGCCCACCATGGCGCCTCCGCACTCCGCTTGGCTGCCCTTCACAACCTTCGGCTTGACATTGAAGGTCTTGAGCCACAAGCCTAAGTGGGGCTGGATGCAGAGGAAGGCCTCGCACACGACGATAAACGCCGAGATGTTAAGGATGAAATTCGGGGCAAGATCATGGAAATCCAGGCCGTAGTAGAACATGAGCCCCCGGACAAAGGGGTGAAGTGGGAAGCCCAGTCCGCGTAGGAAATGGGGAAGGAATACCACCCTCTCATGGGGCCCGGGGGTGGGGATGAGCTGCCCCTCGTCGAGGAGTCGGTGCGCGATGTCGCTGGACAGATATCCGGTGCTGCGCAGCTTCTTGATGTGCCCCTCCATAACGGAGGAGGCCATCCACTTGCCTCCCGCTCCGGACATAGTTGGAGAAGGTTGAGGTGAGATGTGCGGACTTGGGCGCTGGAGCTCGAGTGCGCGGAGATGGATAAGCAAAGGAGGAAGAAGGCGCAGGTAAAAAGGTGGATCCTTATCCCCTTATATATGGGCGGACGAAACTATGCGTCCCCACCGGCCTGGTAAAACTCGCTTTTCTCCCAAGTGCCGCAATAAATGGCGTGGTTGGGTTGCCCACGTCCGTATTGATGGGAATCCCGGAATAAGGGGAACACGATCTCTGCTTCGACAAGACGTGCCAAGGAAACCGCTTCGCTAAACGCGCTGAGGTGGTATAATAAAAACGATTCAAGTAAAGGCTTGGTTGTGGTGTGACGTCACGCCATGGAATACGTCAGCAGATTGAACTTGTGTAAATATTATTCTCTCTATGGTGGAATGTGGAATTTACTTTGCAGAGCCGGACACTATCCTGGTGTTCACAATCTTCTATAAATTATTCGGAGAAGGAACCCGCCTTGCAATGCCGAAGACAATATGCGCGCCGGACTCGTCGTCATTGAGGCCTGGTTCAGGGGCTACTGAGGGAGTCCTGGACTAGGGGGTGTCCGGATAGCCGAACTATCATCATCGGCCGGACTCCAAGACTATGAAGATACAAGATTGAAGACTTCGTCCCGTGTCTGGATGGGACTTTCCTTGGCGTGGAAGGCAAGCTTGGCGATACGGATATGTAGATCTCCTACCATTGTAACCGACTCTGTGTAACCCTATCCCTCTCCGGTGTCTACATAAACCGGATGGTTTTAGTCCATAGGAAAAATAACAATCATACCATAGGCTAGCTTCTAGGGTTTAGCCTCCTTGATCTCGTGGTAGATCCACTCTTGTAATACCCACATCATCAATATTAATCAAGCAGGACGTAGGGTTTTACCTCCATCAAGAGGGCCCGAACCTGGGTAAAACATCATGTCCCTCGTCTCCTATTACCATCCGCTTAGACGCACAGTTCGGGACCCCCTACCCGAGATCCGCCGGTTTTGACACCGACAGCAGCCGATACTGTGTGTACCATGACCTCCACACCCACAACACCAACGAATGTCAAGAGCTCCGGGCCATGCGAGAAGGAAGGATCGGCCGACGCCCTGACTGTAGCGACCGGGGCTACGGTCGAGGAGGAGGAAGGAATGCCGAACGCTGGGAAGACCGCGGCCCACGCCAAGGGTGGCGCGACCGACCTCGCGAGGATTGCTAGCAAGACCCGCCTCGCGAGGGAGACTGGAGGGATCAGCCTCGCGAGGATCGCTCGCATGGCAACGCAGGCCTCCCTCCACTGCCGCCTCAGCCAAGAAGAAACGAGGACCATCATCAGGATGAGGGGGCTGGGGGCTTCTAGGAGCCATGCGCGATCGCCTGCATCCTGGGCGGAGCTCAAGCCCCAGCCTCTTAGCGCATCTTCAAGCAGTTCGCCCGCGAAGTGAACGCAGTCCTCCCCAAGCTCGAAGCCACGCGCTCTCTTAGGTGGTCGGCGTGCGCCATCACGTTCAGCTTAGTGGATCAGCTCAAGTGCGCTGCCACAGCCGGAGTCCTCCCGATGCTCTATTCCCCGATCATCAGCAACGTGCTAGTCACCAGGACTCTCATCGATGGTGGGGCAGGGCTCAATGTCCTGTCCATGGAAACATTCAACAATCTTCAAGTGCCCTATGATCAGCTTCAGCCAACCAAGCCTTTCTCCGGAGTCACCGATGACTCCATGGTCCCGATTGGACAGGTTCGCCTCCCTGTCACCTTCGGGACACGGGACAACTACCGCACGGAGCTCATTGACTTCGACGTCGCTCACATCCGCCTGCCGTACAACGCCATCCTCGGGTACCCGACGCTGGCCAAGTTCATGGCCATGGCTCACCATGGCTACAACGTGCTCAAGATGCCCGGAAGTGGCGGGGTCATCATGGTACCTTGTGAGGAGAAAGACGCGGTGTGCTCCCTGGAGCGAGCCTTTCAGGCCACATCACTGGACGATCCGGACCGCGGAAGCAGGAGTCTCCCCGAGGCCGCCCCCAAGAAGAAGAAGACATTGTCCGGCCTGGCCCCTCAGGAGGCAGGTCCCTCAGGGCCCGCGCCTGCCCAGGGGGAACCTCCTTCTATCGCATAGGAAAGTGCGCCCAGCACCCCTCTAAGGCAGGGCTCAGGGGCTCTCCCCTGGAGGGCCGCCGACCTTGCCAAGGTCACGAGGAAGGCGCTTGGGCACCACTTGGAGGCGTGTTTCGGAGCACGCTTCCCCCAAGAAGGAGCAAGACAAGGAGGGCCGAACCCTCAGGAGTTTGTCAGCAAGGTCGTTCAGGAGTTACAGGAGTCAAGGATCATGAGTGGCAGCCGCCGCTTACCCGCTGCAGCTCCCCATCCAGGAGCGGATGGCGGGCTGCGCGTCTGCATCGACATCCCAAGGCTCAACCGAGTCGCCTCTCAGGAGCGCTTCTGGCCCTCATGTGTGGGGCGCTGCGGGGGCCCACCCCACAGCTACGTTTGCATGCCCTACGGCTTGCCGAACGCGGCTGCGGTATGCCAACGCCTCATGAGGAGTATCTTGGAGGCCCAGGAGGCCAGGCACTCTGCAGTCCTGGCGGAGATGGAGATGGTTCGCGAGGAGCCACCAGAGCCCCCGAAGCATCCCGAGGCTTCTGGGCCTGGGGGCTCATGAGGATCGACACCCGCAGCCCGCTACCTCTGCTACCTCAACACCCCAGCATCGTCAACACTATCAGGTGACATCTTTCTAGTTTCATTTCTAGCTGGGAGCGCCCCCCAGGGCCGCATCATCCCTAGGCCGCGTGGGTCCATCCCTGCGGCGTGTATCCCTTTTATTTCATGTTCTTAGCTCACTTCGTTGGGGGCACCCCTCGGGCTGCATCATCCCCAAGTCGCTTGGGTCAGACCCAGCGGTGTGTATCCCTCTTGCATTTATTTTCAGGCTATGCATTAGACCCATCATGCTTGTTATTTGGTGCCTGTCCATAGCACCCCTTCTCCCTTGATGATGGAAGCTTGTTCGCGTTAAAGGGGGGGGTACCCGAGCATCGTGACTCAGGGCTCCTACCGGCTCTCCAGCCCTCACCCTCTGGCTTTGCCCATGGCATCGCGCCCCGGCAAACCAGCGGCGCAAGATCGGGGGCTCGTAGCTGTCGTCACTCATCTCCGGAGTCGCGAAGAGCTCGGCGGAGTCGCTGGATCCTCTGGCGCCCTCGTCGCTCGAAGAGCTGCTGGAAGAGTGTGCGACGACAGGTCTGGTCCTAGCCGCTCTGGGGCTTCTGCCACTGCCCCAGGGACAGCACTCCAGCCGACGCCCATCCTCGTCAAAGATCTTGAAGAGCATCATGGAAGCACCATCGAACTCCAGGTGGATCACGAGGGCACCCCTCGTCCTGCAAACCCGGGCGATCTCGCCCCAGCCCCGGGTCATGAAGACCTTACCTGGGGCGACGACCTCGACATCCGCATCGGTCGCAGGAGTTGGACAATCGGCGTGCTGCAGCCAGAGTCGGAAGGGCCCCCTCGGCGGGATCTCGAAGGCGAAGGAAGGAGGAAGGCGAATCCAAGATCGAGGAGGCATCGCCGCGTGGAGCACAAACTCTCGGGAGGAGCCCTCGGCATGGACTCCAGGGGGAAAGACGCGCACCTTCGTGACCCGCCGGCGCCGGCGGCGTCGCCGCTCGTGGCGCTCGGCATCAACTCCTTCAGAACCCTCGATGTGGGCATACAGGGGAAGCGGGAACCCTGGTGGCGGCCGCTCGCACCAGGGCCTCGACACCTCCTGGTGGGCGCCTTCACCCCGATGGCAGAGAACCAGCCGTTTCTTCGGCGGGAGCGGGTCAGGACCCTTTCGGGGGGCCTTTCCCTTCTCCGCCGCGGAGAACCGGTGGATCGGAGCCATTGCAGCTAGACGGAGCAAGGACCGGGAAGAAGGAGAAGCAAGGAGAGAATGGACTGGAAGGGGACTTGTCGATCCGCGCAGTCGCCGAGGCATCATGGGGAAGTGGAGACGCCAACGTCCCATCAACCGCCACGCGGCGCCCAAGGCCGCAGGCTGTTAGGGCCCGCGACGCTTCGCACTTGCCCTTTCGCCTCTCTGCTCGGCCAAGTCCGGGCGCGCCTTGGGCCCGGGGGCTACTGTCGGCATTCTGGGAATGGGGGTCCCCAGACTTGCCTGCCTGCGGCCTGCGGCGTGGCTCGAAGGGGGGCCCAGCACGGCCCATCTTCATCAACACGAGCTCAAGACCCTCGCGAGGGGCCAAGCCTCGCGGGGCGGGCGACAAGGAGCTTCCTCAGGCGCGGCCTCATCAGGCTGGCTCGCGAGGAGGCGGAGAGATCAAGGCGGGCTACCTCGCGAGGTGCCCATGACGCAAGCCGTGACGACCAAGGGCGCCAGGCGGGTGCCATCCCGCGCAGTGTCCTCCTTTCCTCTTTGGTGCAAAGGGGGCAAGCGCAAGCGAGAGTATCAAGCAAAGGCATCCGTTTCAGTGCAACAAGACCAAGACCAGTCCAACGGTAGGATGGAGGTCATCGTGGAGCCCAAGCCAGCGTCATCACCAGAACCTTTGGCAGGCGAGGACCAACTTTAGTCAGGATAAGTGTACCAGATGTTCCCCTTCAAAATGACCAATTGTTGGCGCCCTTCACGCTCAATATTTGGGAAGAGGCCCAGGGCCTTTGCCTATAAATAGGACTAGCCACCCACAGGGTAGAGGCATCTGGATAGGCATCTTGATAGGTATCTGGAGGTAGGATAGACATCTCGAATCAACCCCTCCGAAGGGACAACACCACCACAAGAACAGACCCTCACGAGGCAGTTCTTCCTTGTATTGTTCATCATCAGCCCAAGAGGCAATCCACCACGCCACACATTGGAGTAGGGTATTACACCGCAATGGTGGCCTGAACCAGTATAAACACCGTGTCCCTTGTGTTGTTCTTTTGATAGCTTAGATCCCAGCATGGGGGTAGGGTGCAGTTAGGTAGTGGGCGAGATCTTCGCGCGCACCCCAGTGTTCGAACCTCAAGGGTCTGCTGGAACCTGAAATCCGACATACACCTCTCATCTCTTATTGGTTGATACGTATGCCAAGAAACAAGAAACAAGGTAGAAGTTAATGCACCGCGCCTAAGTGTTTTGGGACTATTTGGTTTTCGTAAGATGACTTACACACCTAGACAGAGGGAGTAGTATAGACCTGTAAACTAGAAAGGAGTATTTGCCTTTCTAGAGATTTCAACAAGTGACTAGACTACACCGTGTGCAGTACCCCCTCCCTTCCGGTTTATAGGGCTCAAATCTCAAATCTCACGAACCAAGGCATTTTGTGATTGGAGGAATGTATCTCGTACTTTACAAAACGACCCTAGTTAAACTCATGCATTAATTACATAGTTCTCTCTTTTCCTCTCCGCCTTGGTCGCGGTGCACAATATTGAGCACTCCTATATGACTAGCCACTCTATCTACATACGGGACATTTCAAAGCATCTGGGCCCGCATGCCATCCACCAAATCACAGCGAGGTGCTACAGTCGAGACTCACCTGTCACCCCGGTGTGGCCGTCATGACCCGTCATATCACAAAACCCACACCTTTACCAACAGTGGTAAGGTGGCCTCCAAGTTGGACTGGACAAAGCAACCATCATTTCATTGGAACGCTCGTTCAAGCCCTTTCTTCCCTTTCTTGAAGAAAATCTCACTCCAGGCTACTCGCTTTTGCCATTTTTCTTCTATACCGACGAAGGAAAGGTGGGCGAATCAGTTATGCTGCTATATTTTCATTCCAATAATCTTCTTTTTGCGAAGCACCGACTGATTCTCACATCCTATTCTTTTCCCGTTTTCATTGCGATTGTGGTTTCCTTTCGATTGCTTTTTGTTTGTCAGATCATTGATGGATCCTGGAGCACTAGGCAAAGAGTTGCCGGTGGACAACCCACTGGAGACAATGATCTCCAGGAAGCGAGCACTGAACAACGAGTTGACCATGTTGTCAGGCCAACCCATGGAGACAAAGAACTCCAAGAAAGAAGCACTGGCCAAAGAGTTGAGGACGTTGGCGGACGAACTCCTCAAAGAAAGTTGGAAGAACATCAAGGGCCCCACCGTGCCTACCCCAGGAACTCTGACTGCCACCTATGTGAGGCTCAAGACCGAGTTTGAGGAGATAGTCGCTGTTGAGAAGCAGTATTCCCCTGGCAAGGTGATGGCCCCCATCGAGGACGAGGAGATGGCCCCTGGAGGGATGAGATCCCCCGGTGAGCTGCATAAGGTAAAAAATAATGGCTTATTACCATAGTTGTGGTTTTTGATTATTTGCAATGTGCTTGCTAATATGTTAGGGTTGTGCAGGTGCCGGTGGTTGTCCTTGATGATTTCGATGTCGTGGCCCGTCCTGATGGCATCGCCCCAGAGATCGATTCCGATGCCGCAGTCCATCCTGTGGACATCGCCCCAGAGATCGATTCTGATGTCACGGTCAGTCCTGTGGACATCGCCCTAGAAATCGATTCCCATGCCGCTGTCTGTGCTATGGTCATTGCCCGAGCGTTCGATGACAAGAAATAGTTGGTCGCACTAATCCTTCAGGGTAGTTTGCATTAACCTGTCTTTAATTACCAGAATGATGCGTGTTATCAAACCATCTTAGGTCTAGTGCACTGTCTTGTGTGGGCGGATGTTGCTACTTTTGTTTGATAGTGAATCATGCGATTAATCATGCGAACCCTCTCCGAGTTATGGAAACAGTTGTATCCTCACCAGCTTTTGATGTAATATATGGCATGCTTAGATGTAAGTTTGAACTGTTTATCATATCAGCAGGGCTTGTTTGATGATTCTTGGTGTTAGTAGGCTAGCTACTGTGCGAGCTATAGTACTTGCAAAACACTCACCGACGAGAAACGTTGGGGCTGATGAGCTTGTGGTACGCTTATACTTATCCCTCGTTGATCGACCAATAGCCCTAGCTCCTAAAATTGTAGGCTTAGCGATCGATCAGACAATAGTCGACATACATTCAGGCCTCATTTGGTTTATAGGGTAGGAAAATCGTAGCAAAAGTATAGAGAACGTGCATCACAAAATCATAGCAGTGTAGAGACGTACTCCCTCCGTTCCAAAATAGATGACCTAGGCGGGCTAGTTTGGCCTAGTGGGTTTCAGTGGTATGACGTGGTACAGTGCCGTCCAGTCTTCGCGTGTGGTAGCAGTATTGCGGGTATAGTAAGTTTTCTTGAAAAAGCGGAATTCAACGAAGTCATGATGGTTCCTTCGTCCGAACAACTTACAGTGGGAAAGGTTGGACCTGTGATACGACCGGGGTAGACCAGGATAATTTTGTGCATGGCAGGTGGACCAGGATGGTCGATGTCCCACATGTCGGCGAATGAAAGTATTATTTTCGATATAGAGGACGAGCAACGAGTATTCATTGTTTATTTTTGATGAAAGCTATTGTCTCCACTGTTACTCCTTGACTTTGTCAATGCCTCTCTCTCCTCCACATAAGCGGGGACTACTTGCTATGCACGCAGCGGGCAGCTGGCATCTTGAGGGGCCAGGGCGGTGAGAGCGGGCTCCGGAAGCGGTCCGGACTCTAGCATGGCCCACCTCACGTTATCACCATATATTTCTTGGAGTCCGTGCGCGGCGGGCGGGCGATCTCTTCTCCCTCCCCCATTTCTCTCTTCTCAGCCGACGCCCGCCGAGCGATTAGATTTCGGCTATCGACATTTTATTCAATTACGGTCCCATATGTCAGTGAAATTGCAAGACAACGCGTGTCCCCTCTGGTGAGCGGCGTGGGAGCCGGACTGTTGGGGTTGCGACGTGTACGAGTCGTAAGTGTGCCACCTTTTCCTTTAGAACTTGCGAAGCATAACATTTTCACGTGATCGATCGATAGAAATCCAGAACAAAATGATGAGGGCGGTGCTTTCCCGCTCGTTAGGCGGGCTAGTTCGAGTGATATGACGTGCCACAGTGCCGTCCACTTGCTCCATTTTTATTGAAGCAAGAGTTTACACTCTTACGCGGGAGGAGTGCGAAACACCGCGGATCTGATTTTTGATCGAGGGATAACTGTTCCCTGCCAAATAATGGAGGATTGTTTGCGATTATAGGATGATAGTTAGGGCATCTCCAGCACTGGCCCACAAATTTACACCGGCATCTGTCCAAGGACACTGATGGATGCCATCCAGTGCTGCCCGCATAACTTTCGACAACTATATGAACTAACCGTACGAAATTCGTGCAAACAAAGAAAATTTCAAATTAACCGGATGAAATTAACCGGATGAAATTCATTACATTTCGAAAACTTTTCCTACAAACTGGACGAAATTCATTACATATTTCGCACAAACGGAACTAAACCTACTATAAACCTAATCTAAACAATCGCCGGCGCCCGACCACCATGTTCGGCCATGAACCCAAGAAAGCCGGCCATTGCCTTTGCCTCCTCCTCATCCGCGTCGACAACCCCCTCCTCCGGCCGGAGCATAAGGTTCTGAAGATTTCTGCCTCCACGTTGCCGTCAAGCGGCTAATCGGTCGCCGATGTTTACCCCACCAAGCTTGGCGTCGACTGAGTGGAGTAGCGGTGGCCTTCCCGGGACCAGAGCGGCAGCGAACTACCGTCTACTACTCTTCCTCGCTGCCGGCTTCGTGGTCGTGGCGACGGAGGGCGGCCGAGGGGGTGCCGGCGATCTCCTTCGTTTGCTCCTGCGATAGTACATCGAAGAGAGCTTTGGAGCGCGCCCGGAGCGGAGCCGCCGATGTCACTCATCTGATCCTGCGACAGTATGTCCAAGAGAGCTTCGGAGCGCCAGGAGGCCATGGTTGAAGTGGTGCCGACAGAAGGAAGGGACCGGAGGAGAATAAGTGTGGGTCTTTGCCTATGGCTGGGAGCTGGGGCTCAAGTTAATATAGCGGGCGAATGGCAATGAGCTGCGGCAGACGGATGGACAACTGGCGCCGGAGTAGGTTCGTCGGGCATGAATGCGGACGCTGCTTCAGTGACTTAACTATAGATGCGTTTGGGTTACTGACATGTGGGCCCGATGGGCGTCTGGCCCGCATGTTAGTCACACACCAATTGCACCTGCAGTTAAGTCTGGTGAATGCGGCATTGACATTCTGGAGAGACAGTGACCGTTTTAGGCGGGAAGCGCGAGCTAGCGATGGAAGGGGTTTCGGTGTGCAGTGGCACTAAGATCGGTCGCTCATGATAGTACATACTCCGTACCATACTACCATAGTACCCTCTCTAGCTTAGGCTGTTTTATAGATTGTTGTTGTGATGGACGATATACATGAGCAAGGCGGTCCGAGTATGACCGTTGGTGTTGAGCCAGGTGAATACATGCTCGGCGTTCGCGTAGACCTCCATCAAACGTCTAAACAGTAATGTCAGGCACCGCCGGGGCGCGCAGGTGATGGGCTCGCCGTCTGCGTTGCGCCATGAGCAGGACTTTGATTTAGAGGGCGACGTGCATGCATTAGCATGCTTTGATAGCGTGAGCATGAGTGTCTGACGCGAAGTATTTCATTTTCATTTGGCTGACGAGGGTGCGTTGCAGCGACTAGTCCGTGGTTTGATTCCCCACATACGCATAATTTTGGTTTTTACAGTATTTCTTTCTCCATTCACAGGTAGGCCCGCGTAGATAGATAAAGAACACGAGCTGATGAGGCGCATGCAGACTGTTTGACTGGTCAACCATACAAATACGGAGCTATATGCTGAGCTAGTGGCCGTATAATCACCATATCTCGTATACAATGATCAAAGTGAGCTATCAAGACAAGTTCGATGACCGCCAATGCATTTTACTCGGTAATAAATGACCAGGATTGAAGGGGAATCCTAATTTGCTTCGTCTTCTATCCTTGAGCTCTTGACAAACCAATGCACTATACGGTTGTCCGGTCACTCCACCCCAGAGCTTTCACCAAGCGTCGTTCATGCCACCGCGCCGCACACTAACCGGTAAGGCAGCGATGGCATCCCGCCGCGCCGAGTTCCTTGCCGCCCACGAACGCACACAAAATGGCAGGGAAGCGATGGTATCCCGCCGTGCCGAGTTCATCGCCGCTCGCGACCTCACAACTATGTGGGAGGAATTTGAAGATGCCAAGGCCGAATGGGCGGTAGAGCTAGAGGCGGCCAAAGCCGCACAGAGGGAGCGGAAAAGTCAGAAAGCACTCAAGAAAAGAGAGGCCCGCCGCCGCAAGAAAGAAAAGGACGCACGCGCTGCTGCGGAGAGTTCGGCGGAGATCCAAGCATGGTGGGGTGTCGCCGACAAAGCCGGGAAGGAGAACGATGACGTCTGGCCTGCATGTGAGAAGTAGTAGTACCAGTAGTTAGTGTGTGTGTCTATGTCTGAGTACGAGCATGTACCAGTACTACTAGTTACTACTGTAGTTTTTAGAGCAAATTACCAGTACATTAGCCTAGACTAAATGGAAAAATTCCTATCCTATGCATCAAATGGCATCTCTTTCTCTATAGGAATTGAGATGCATGTCATCTCACTTCCTATGATTTTCGTATTCCTATCCTATGAATGAAAGGAGGCCTATGTTGGAGTAAATACTGTAGCTAGCAGTATTGTTGGTACAGTAGTTTTTTTCAAAGTGGGAAGTGGACCTGTGATTTGACGGCTCATTAGTCATTGTTACTGCGGCGCGACGACCTGGGTGACTCTCCCTTGGAGTTCTGGGTGCATGGCAAGTGGACCAGGATGGTCGACGTCCCACATGTTGGCGAACAAAAGTATTCTTTCCGATATCGAGGAGCAAGGAAACCGCGTGGTATAGTATCACTGCTGATTGGTTCACAAAAAAATAGTATCACTGCCGATTTATAATTATTTTTTATTTCTGATGAATGCTAGCGTTTCAACTCTTACGACGAAGGGTGCCAAACACGGCACGTGCTGGATGTCCCACACGTCAGCGAAAGGAGTGGGACATGAACAGCGTGGTAGAGCCCAGCGTAAAAAAACAGCGTGGTAGAGCGTCTCCACTTCTTCCACTTCTGGGTCGGAGACCACACATAGTAGTACTTAGTGGTATGAACGATACAAAGTGCGACCTGGAGAGAAAGACACGTCTAGTTGGAAGGTCTTGGGGCATACACGTAAAAAAAATATAAAAGTTAATATGTGCCTCCAACTAATATAGTAGTAGTAGAGTACTTAGGCACGTACTCCATAACATCACCGTGCATTGCACATACAACATTTAGTGGTAGTACGTAGTAAGAGACAAATGCCGCCCAAGAGTTCCCTTCTCGACCTACTTTTGGGTGTTTGGTAAAGTGTATGGAGGGTGCATGAGTCCACACTAGTTTAGCACAAATACACTAGAAGCATGCATGAAGAGAGCATGCATGAAGAGGGTGTTGAGTTGAGCATGCACAGGGCCGTCTCCAGGAATTCGGGGCCCCGGTGCGAAACACAAAATGGGGCCCTAAAATTTGGGTGCATAGTTGTTATTTCATGCATGATTCATTTGTTTTATAAACCAGAAATGTAATATAAGTGGCTTCAAGCACTACATGCTGGGCCGTCTCCAGGAATTCGGGGCCCCGGTGCGAAACACAAAATGGGGCCCTAAAATTTGGGTGCATAGTTGTTATTTCATGCATGATTCATTTGTTTTATAAACCAGAAATGTAATATAAGTGGCTTCAAGCACTACATGACTTGTTGTTTTACAAAGATAATAAAACAAAATAAGATCAATCCTTGAATTTTAAATGATCGATTATCTTGAAAATCTTGGATGCATGACAACATGAGCAAACAATAAATCGATGGATGAACCAATGTGTATGTACACAAAAGATGATAACAATAATTATTATAAGTATTAAAAAAATAATCAGAACAAAGGGGAGCCTCCTCTCTTTCTTATTCTTATAAGAATAATAATACGTATTATTATAACTATTCAATATAGTGTTTACAAGATGAACATATGTGAAAAAATTATAATTATTCAATATATTGGTTGCCAAAATATATATGTATACTAATTAATATAATTATTTAGCAAAAAAAATAGCATAAATTAGACAGGATTTTCCAAAATAAATTAGATAGGGAGTTGACTTATAGCTACACCTAATTGATGAAGTAATGGATTAGTCGGTGTTATACACTGGCTCTCCGCCAACGGCTGCTTCTGGTTGGCGCCTCTAGCCGTGAATGAGAAAAGACGCCTACACGCGAAACAACAGCTCTTGTTTTTCTCGAAAAGAATAGAGAGGAATAAAAACAGCTCGGCTCACGGGGGTTGTGTATCTCGAGCGATCGAACAAGACAACCTCCAGCGACCAGCCCCAGAAGGCCCAAAACTGGAAGCTGCAGCGACCAAGCCTAAAAGGCCGAAAGGAAAAGGGCCAACATAGACTGTAGAACAATATGCGCCCAGAACTGGGCCCCCGGGATTTGGGGGCCCTGTGCGGTCGCACAGCCCGCACAGGCCCGTGGACGGCCCTGAGCATGCATGAAAAGGGAACAACTATGCTGAGACGAGAACGCAACCAAACACACCCTGTATGCCACACATGTTCATACCATTTGTGCCTTTCTACTTCACTTACTGCACTACATTACTCAGGTTCGTACGTCCACTCCTGGGTACATGCCCGTCTCGTAGTTCCAGTCCCACTTGTTCTTCATATAGATGGAACGATCGTTGCATAACACGTGCACCTTGATGCTAGATGTCTCACGTGTTGGCAAAAAGATGAACAAAGCTCACGTAAACAAAATAGAGTGAAAGAACATAGATTCTGAACGACCGAGAAGGAGCAAGGAACCTCGTGGTGGAGCGTCTGCACTCATAATATTTAATATTATTCAGTGATATAAAATTAACCAATCATCTCCACAGTGGACTGGAAGAGTACGAAACACGACAACCCAGCGTAGTTACATCATATTAGTACATGGCTAACCCACGCTATCACCATGTTTCTTGGCTTCCGTGGGACACCTATCTCTAGTAAGCCAGCATCCTGTATCACTTCTCCCTCCTTGTCTCTATCAAAGTGCGGCGGGCTGGCGTTTCTGCCGTCTATTGAGGTTGGTTAACTATCACATCTTAGCGACATGCCAAGAGCATTCTAAAAAAAATTCCTTTCACGTTCCGTTTTCAAAAAGAAAAAAAATCCTTTCACGTACGAATTTGTTTGTATGCTTTGAGCAACTTGCATGTCCTATACTGCTCCTGTTTGATACTCTAACTTAGCTAGAGGTTAGACTAACTCGTGACTAACCCTGAACTAACTGTAGCCAAAGAGGTGTTTGGGTGACAGGGTTAGATTGACAAAAAATGTACTTCATGGAGAGAGAAAAGTGATTTTTCAGTGGTCCCAATGAGAACTATCTCTAGTTAGCACCTCTTGGGTGGGATAGTTTTTTTGGTGGGTTCGGTGCAACTTGCTCCAATTTAAACCCTCATGCTTGGGTACTTTAGGGCTATTTGAGCCCCAACTAGTTCAAACTAACTCTAACCCATGGATTCAAACAGGGCCTATGGCCAGTCTCAACGCGGAGCAGTCGCGTGCACCGGGAAGCGGCGCTCTCTTAGCCGTCGCGCCACTTCAAAGCCGGCGCCAGTGAGAGGTCGCCTCCGCTCTGGCCGGGCATTAATGCGGCACTAACGCTCCAGGGCGACGCTGACCATTTTACGCGGGAAGCGCGCGCTGGCAAGGGAGTATAGGTTTTGAACCATTTCAGGTGTAGTAGTAATGGTAGTTTGCAAAACTACTCAATTATTGCACTCAGTTTCCTAAGAAATTGTGGTAAAAATGTTACTCCACAGCCTGCTTCCCTTCTCCTTCCTGCTCGTGATTTACATGGCCATGTTAACGTGGTTGTGTCAAAAAATGTCACTTCCTGCTCATGATTTGCGTTATATAATTACAAGCAAGATTCTCGTGCATTGCACGGAACATCAATATGCATTTTTTTACAAAACACCTGTTGTGATGGACCCATGCTGGAGTAATCCCATGTATAAAAACTAATGATATCTCGAGAATTTTATCGGAAAAACTGGTATCTCGAGAATGTCATCGAAAAAATGAAAGATGAGAGATAATGCGAGGAGGAGTGGAGCGTGGTGGTGACTGGTGGTCGGAATGGGCGGAGGCATGGGGATGGACGGCGTCGGCAGGCGGCAGCGGCCACCATGCATGCTAGATTGTTCCAGAGACTTATTCCTTTTTTAATTGCTGAGCAATGAGGTTCGGGAGATAATGATGTGGAGAGAGGTGTAGGTATCTTTTGTAAAATTATCATAGTTTGGTTTCTATGCGTCAGATATAGATCATACGGTTTGTATTACAAGATGGCAGGCACACCATCATCGCCAACTCGTTTTTTTATAAGGGTACAGATGATAAGTTTGCTGACTACAAAAGTAAAGTGGAATCTGTCCATGTTATGCAAGTAAATAAAGGAGATTGTTTATCATACGGGTAAGGTTGGATGAAGGGTGGTAGGAACAAATGCTCCGCCTAGAGCATGTGTGTGTGAGATGGAGTCTTAGTGTGTGTGTGTGAGAGAGAGAGAGAGAGGAGAGAGAGAGATGGAGTCTTAGTTTGTGTGTGTGTGAGAGAGAGAGAGAGAGATGGAGTCTAAGTGCGTGTGTGTGTGGGGGGGTGCGTGCGTG